>NC_056746.1:1295982934-1296190434 GCF_019279795.1 Protopterus annectens | reverse complement strand
CACTAATGTCCCACTCACTAGGCTGGACAGGCAGAAGGTTACTGTTAGTTGCCTGTCAGAAGCCAGAATCCGCCACGCAACACAAGCACTCAGGTCACTCCAGAACAAGTATAAATATGACTCCGTCATTGTTCACGTTGGTGTGAATGACCTGAGACGTAACTCCCTGGACTACATGAAGAGAGACATGCAAGTGCTCTCTGATCATGTAGCCCAGGCTAGTATGACCCTGACCCTGAGTAGCATCCTGCCTTCACCAAGTATGATACCTCAGTATAAAGAAAAAATGATCAATTTCAACAACTGCCTAAGCTTCTGGTGTCATTCAAAAGGGATCCAGTGTCTGTTAGCCTGGGACGACATGCTCGACAAGCCGCCTAGCTTCGCAAGAGACGGCTTGCACCTGTCACCCGTAGGCTTTCAAATACTGGAAGAGACTCTTGCTGCCCCCCCCCCCATAGTGCCTTTTTTAGGCAAGGCTCAAAAGTCAAACCCACCAACGTAAACAGCACAATTAACAAAAAACTGAGGGTTATGTTACTCAACGACAGGAGTTTAAATCTCAAAATGCACGTGCTCAAAGCACTCCTCAGTATGGAGAATGTTTACATCTGTACAGTAACTGAAACCTGGTTCAAGGCTCCAGAGAGCACCCCAGAACTACCGAGCTACAACTCATATAACACGTTTTGGCCATAGAACATGGACCGAAACACAAAAGGAGGTGGTATATCCATATTCATCAAGGATACCTACATCTCCAGGTTAGTGGCGCATCATGATACCTCTGAGATCACCCATGTGCAACTAACATCGGGCAAATCTGCAATGCAAATTGTGGCCTTCTACAGATCTCCCTCCATGACCCTGGACCACCACTCCACCTTTCTGGAGACACTGGAAAACATGAAGGTCCTACCGAACATCCAGATATTGGGCGATTTCAATTACCCTACCATTCACTGGGAAAACTACTTGAGTACAAACTCCCAGGCCCAATGCTTCCTGGAATTCAACAACTCAAACGCCCTGGATCAGCTGGTAAACACCCCTACCAGAGGTGAAAACATATTGGACCTGGTCATCACCAACATGGGCCGTCACTGGTGAGATCAGACCATAAACTAATCACTCTGGATATCAACAGCACACCACCACCCGCAACTAAGGAAACCACAGTAAAAAACTTTTCTAAAGCAAACTTCACCTTACATAAGACAGAGGTGGTAAGTTTCACAGCCCCCATGCTAAAGGATAATGCTGTCCAAGATGCAGAAACCTTCACATGTGCACTCTATGAGCATCTACAAGGATGCATGGATCGTGCCATCCCTAGCAAAACCAAGACTCACTCCTCTAAGAGAAGGAAACCAGTTTGGTGGACCCCTGCAATAAACAGGCTATACAATAGGAGGAAACTAGTTCAGAAAAAAAGCAAATCCCAAGAAGGAAAGACATCCCTGATCAGTATCAGTAAGAAACTAAGGTCCCTCATGAAATCATCCAAGGCTAACTTCGAAAGAAAAATAGCCAAGGATTCAAAAGATAACCACAAAGCCTTCTTTAGCTATGTTAAGAATCTAAGTGGCAACTCGCAGATATGCACTGAACTAGTGCAAAGTAGCACAAAATATACTGAATC
Source organism: Protopterus annectens (assembly GCF_019279795.1). NCBI lineage: Eukaryota > Metazoa > Chordata > Ceratodontiformes > Protopteridae > Protopterus > Protopterus annectens. Next base: position 1,296,188,792 of record NC_056746.1, on the reverse strand, counting down.
TATTGATATTGCCAACATCCTGGCAGATAGATTCAGTGCAAACTTCACCCCCCTCTCACCTCCAAAAGGGCCCACAACAATACCGGAAAAGTGTAGTGTCCCAAAAATCACAGATGCACAGGTGAAAACAGCCCTTTCAAAAGCTGAAAAGACAGCGTCAATGGGAACAGATGATGTCCCAGGCCGCGTCTTGCACGAACTACAGAATGAACTAACCCCCCATCTAAAGACGCTGTTCAGCCTCAGCCTCTCCACAGGCTACGTGCCCATAGAATGGCACACAGCAACGGTTATTCCTCTCCACAAAGGAGGGGCCACAACTGACCCTGGTAACTATTGCCCCAAAAGGCGGTCTAGCATGGTCTGCAAGGCTATGGAGCGCATCATCATGGAACACATTAACAAGGACATTGGGAACCTCCAAACACTTGACCCGACCCAATTCGGCTTTGTTAAGGGAAAATCATGCCTGCTAAACCTGGTTGACTTCTTCGAGACAGTCACCGAGGCCACAGACGAGGGAAAGGTGGTTCACACAGTCTACCTTGACCATGCCAAGGCTTTCGACAACATTCCCCACTCGGGTATTACAGAAAAACTCACCAGCCTGAACATAAACCCCTAGGTCACAAGATGGGTTGCCAACTGGCTTACAGACAGAACTCACAGAATAGCGGGCTCCAGGTCAGACTCTAAACCAGTCACAAGTGGTGTCCCGCAAGGCTCGGTCCTGGGACCCATACTGTTCGGCATATACTTCTCAGAAGCACAGGCAAACACAGGAGGACTATGGCTAACCAAGTTTGCCAATGACTGCAAACTGGGAGCCATAATTGACTCTCCGGCTGACACGGACATCCTCCAAAAGGGCCTTACTGAGATGGACACCTGGTGTCAATATCATGGCCTCAAGCTAAATGCCAAAAAATGCATAGTCATCCCATTTGGGAAAAACAAAACAGCCACAAATTACCACATAGGTGGCAGCCCCCTTAATACAGAAGAGGTAATAAGAGATCTGGGGACCCAGGTAGATAGTAATCTCTCCTTTGACAATCATATTGCCAAAGTAGTTAGGAAATCCTTCTATGTGGCCCATCTAATTACTAAAGGGTTCGCATCTAGAAATAAAGAGGTTATAGTGCCCCTCTACTCGTCACTCATTAGACCCAACATAGAGTACAATGCCCCATTTGGGATGTACCTCACAAGACACTTCTAACAGCTGGAAAGACCACAAAAGTACCTCACCAAGAGGATTACTGGCCTCCAAAATATGTCCTAGCAGCCCAACTGAAAAAACTCCGGCTGTACTCCATGGCATATCTCTTACTCAGAGGTGATCTCTGCCTAACTTACAACGCCATGTCCAACACAGAATTGATGGACATGCTCCGCCTAAAGAAATCCAAGTCACTGCGAACCACGCTTCCTAGTGAGCTAAACCTTGCCACAACAATAAATAGAGCATGCTGGAGGGACAGATTCATGTCACAGAGACTCCCCATGCTTTGGAACAAAATTCCAAATTACATCAGGCAGAGCCTCTCGCTAACACTCTTCAAGAGAAGCCTTGACAAGTGGATGGGTAACAGAAAATATATCCCTGGGATCACTTCATTGGCTCTGCTTGACAGAGGATCAGTTAATTAATCAATGGGGCGGCGAAAGCCGACACACTCTAGCTAGGCTTATAAATGCCCTCGGGCAGATAGCCTAGTACCTACCTATGTGATATCAGGAGTAATAGATACAATCAATTCAAACCTATTTTAAAGTATGGTTTTATGTCTAATAATAATAACACATCTACTATTGATGACAAATGGTGTCAAAGTTTTGCATTACCCATTAGCAGAGGCATGAAATCCATTAGAAATATTTTAAGTAACAACTGCAGAATCTTATCAAGTGACAACACTGTTAAAGATGTTATAGTAACCTCCCCTAAGTTTTATTTAAAAAAAACTAAAAAGTTTAAAATCAATGTTTGACAGAGGCGACCAGGTTTTTTTGTTATCAGAACACACCTTTGTTAACAGTTACAAGGGTATGTTCACTTGTGGCAGGTGCGTGGCTTGCAATTTTATTTTAGTAGGGGGACAAATACTGTTTTCCACATAGTAATGTGTCTGTTTCATAAAAGAAAATTTTTTATTGTAACAGCACCATTGTGGTTTATGCAGCCATCTGCACAGCTTGTGCAAGTTTCTATATTGGGAAGACTACCAGGGAAATGAGTGACCGAATTAAAGAGCATAATGGTGCAATAAGATCTAAAGATTTATCTAATGCTTTAGGCAAACATAACTGTTTCCTGTACTAATTTTTCTATGTTCAAATTCCTGGTGTTTGAGCAAGTTGACAATTTCTTTGGGGATTCTGATGGGCTTTTGAAAGTTTTAGAATTGAAGAGGCAACTTCATTGAAAAGCTGACTGTTACCCTGGTTTAAATGAAACCTTAAATTTGAAATGTGTTTTAAAATGGATGCAGTGACACACTGCACTCATTTCATGTTTTCTTTAAATTATCTCATGCTTCATTCCTGGCAGTTAAACATTTTTCACTCTCTCATGGGCTCACAAAAAGATTCCACTGTTTATTTATTCAACATTTTACAGTTGTTTATTGTCATGCGTAGAATGGGCATGCCTTCGTTGAAGGTTGGGCGTCGAGATGGCCCCTCGGCACCGTAAAAATCTACTGCCAATCATTAGCGGACCGGAGATCCGCTGTGGCGACCCCTAACTGGGAAAAGCCGAAAGAAGAAGAACAACACTGGTTGTTTTTAAATTGTTCTTTGTTAAACAGTAAGTGGATTGCATTTTTCATCTATTCTGAAGAAGTTCCTACACAATAAAGGACGAAAGCTCGACCTATTATGAGGGTTTATTGTTTTACTTAATATTATAGTGAGTAGTTGCTGTTGTACACACACGCACACACACACACACATTGTATATACATATATATAAATGTAACAGCCAACTTACCTCCATCTTTTAATCCACTCAGTACAGAAGAGGTGCCAAGCCACCATGTAGAAAGCACGCATGCCATTGCAAATGCTTACAATAGGGCCACTAGCAGCACCCCCACGACCTCAGTACTTTCGGACGAAAGTACAACAGGGCCTCCAATGCTAAAAAGGAAAAGCACCATCAACCCGACGCTCAACAACCACATAGGGATTTATTCTAAAGTTTGTGAAAACGAACTCAGGGCCCTATTACAGAACAAGCCCCAAGATTACCGTAACAACCTCAGCAAAAAAAGAACAAGAAGCACTACACGCTTTAAGTACCAACAAAAATATCAATGTACTTAAAGCAGACAAAGGAGCGGGAATAGTCATAATGAACAACTCCACTTATGTCAACAAAATGCAAGTAGTACTTGATAATGAGCGCAACTATCGAAAAATCACCAAAGATGAAGTATTAACATGTTTCAAAAAAATAGACGCTACACTTCTCAACCTAGACAGAGATCACCGCATCTCAGAGGCGGAACTCGAATTCATGCGAGTAGACTCCCCAGAAGGAGGGAAACTTTTCAGTATCCCAAAAATCCACAAAAACCAACTGGACCCCCCTCTTAGATGCATTGTATCTTCAAAGAGGACCAAAACGGTATACATCTCTGAGCTACTAGATTTACTTCATCCCATTTGTACAGACTTCACAATTCTACTTAAAAGTTTCATGGGAATTCCTCCACAGAATCTTTCAATTTCAAACTCAGTACATGCACAAAGACGTGACTCTAGTCACCCTAGATGTAGTTGCACTCTATCCCAGCATCCCACATAATGAAGGGATACAACATGTGTTTGACTATCTCATCAAACACCGTAAGGTAGACCCACAGAAAGTCAACACCCTTTGCTTACTCCTCAGACTGGTCCTGGAAAAAGTACAGTTTTGTACCTACCATAAATGTAGATGTTCTTCATCTCACATTGCTGCAGTCCTAACACTTGGGTAGTCCGCTGTCCCAGTCGGCCCGAATACCAAAGTATAAGGCTGACGTCGGTCAAGGCGCATTTGTCTGACATCAGGACGTCAGGGTACAAATGCGCATGACCGACGTCATATCCCCAGTCTTTTTTGCCGCATGGTCCGATGCAGAAGCAGTATTGCGAGTGCAGGTTGGCGTTCTGAAATTTTCTGAAGTCGGAGTTTCAGACCGAATCAAAGTTGGCTAAGTACCCGCTAGAATATTTTGGTTTTCTTGCCTCAGTATTTAACGGATGTCAGAAAAAGTGAATAACTGTATTTCTTGTGGGAAACAGATACCTCATAGGGATTACCATACCTTGTGTATACCTTGCTTAGGGCCTGAACACGACGTTGTTGGCTGTCGCTCTTGTGCTAGATTTAACAAACGCACTATTAAGAGAAGATTAGATTGTGCCAGGTTAGTTTTTGGGAAGCGTTGTAATTACAACATGCCGTCGGATGCTCCGTCGCTTCGCATCTAAAAAGCGCAAGGACAAAGCAGCGAAGCCTAGGGTGGAAGAACCGTCTGTCCCGGACGTCGGTTCTTTAGAGGGCTCGGTGGAGCCGGTGGTTCTACCAGAAGTTCCTTTGGATTCTCAGGAGAGACTTTACTGTTACAAGATGTGTCCTCTCAGGAGGTAGGCCAGGCTGAAGGGGCTTCTCAGGTAGCTGTTCTCCCTTCCCTTCCTACGGTGGTTCCGCCCTCCCCTTCTGTTTCCAAGCATTCTTCTAGAGGCAGGCCAGGGTTACCTTCAGTGGGGTCTCCCTAGTTCTTCAGGGTCTCTGCCTAAGAAACATATGCTTAAAATGGCAGAAGATTTGATTACTATGATTAGAGGTTCTATGCCCCCCCCCTGATAAGAGGCCTAGGGTGGAACCTGAGCTTGAGAGTTTTGAGCAGTGTTCGGAGGCTTCTGAGTCTTGGCTGAAGACTTGCAGGAGTATCCTCCTTATTCTGATTCTGATGTAGATGATTCTACTCCTTCGGCTTCTCCTCCTGAGGATTTTTCTTTTTCAGAGACTCTTCATTCCATGAGGGAGCATTTTAAATGGGAAGGTCAAGATTTCTCTGATTCCAGGAAAAGGCTTAGGGAATTTTGTTTCTACCCCAGCATAGGCCTTTGGCTATACCTCCTGTTCTGGATGTGGTAGAGGATGTTTTGCAGAGGCTTCCCTGAACCCTGATTCTTTGCCTCCTGCCCCAGTTAAACCGGATAGGTATTATAGGGTGCCTGAAGCTCATAAGTATCTTTTTAAGAGTCCTAGGGCAGACCCAGAAACTGTTTCTCAGGGCCCTAAAGGTGTTAAGGCTTCTGTTGTTAAAAATCCTGTTCCTTCTGATAAAGAGGCAAGGGCTTTGGATAGATGGGGAAAGAAGGTGTATACTTCTTCCACTTTAGCCATGAGGGCTTTGAATTGCCAGTTTCACATGTTGAAATACCAAAATTATCTCCTTTCACAATTGAAGTCTAAGGTAGATGCTCTGGCGGAAGGTATTGAGTGTAAAGAGTTGCAGGATTTAGTTCATGTTTCTGAACAGGTGGGTAAGCATTCCTTGCAATGTGGTTTTGATGCTGTACAGGCCTCTTCGAGGGTGGCAGCCACTGGTTCTGTTCTTCGTAGGCACGCCTGGCTGAGGGATCAGAATTTAGCTGAACATGTAAAGACAAGGATTTTAGATGCTCCTTTACAATCTGATGTGTTATTTGGTGCGCCTGTGGAAGCAGTTTTAAAGAAAATGGAGGACAAGGCTAAGTCTATGCAGACTGTTAAAGATTTTTTGCAGGTTCAGCCTCCAAAGTTTAGTAGAAATTGGCCTACTAAGGGGTGGACATATCCTTCTTATGATTCTCAGTCTAGGGGTAGATCTAGACGTGGTAGGGGCAGAGCTCAAGGTTCTTTTAGGCCTAGAACAGGGAGTTCACCTGCCCAGTCTTCTGGTGAGGGCAGGGGTCAGTCCTTTCGTAAGCAGACCCAATGACCTGCCTTTTCAGCTGCCAGAGCCTTCTCGTCTGGCAGCACCTTTGGGAGGAAGGCTGGCACTTTTCAAAGAAAATTGGAGTGTTATTGGATATCGTTCACCACGGTTACAGGTTTTATTTCCATACCTTGCCTCCTTTCAAAGGCATGCCAGACATTCCTCCTATACAAAGAAAAGAGACTCACAAGCAAATTTCTCTGTTACTCCAGATAGGGGCCATTCAGCCGGTTCCTGTGCCAGAAAGGGGCCTAGGATTTTATTCTCGCCTGTTCCTAGTACCAAAAAAGGGGAACACGTGGAGACCAATTTTGGATTTGTCTATCCTCAACACTTATCTGGACATTCCCAAGTTCAAAATGTTGACGTTACAACAGCTTTTACCTCTGCTGGGCAAAGATCACTGGATGGTAACTTTAGATCTCAAGGAGGCTTACCTTCATGTGCCTATCAGACTCAGTTGCAGGAAGTATCTGCGTTTCGAGCTGGAAATTCCCATTATCAGTTCTCTGCATTGCCCTTTGGCTTATCTACTGCGCCCAGAGTATTCACAAAAGTTCTGGCTCCAGTCGTAGCTTTCTTCAGGCTAAAAGGAATACAAATCTATCCTTACTTGGGCGACTGTCTGATTCTGGCTCAAGAAAGGACGAGCTTCTTCAGCATCTGGAATATGTGATAGCAGTGCTAAGATACCTGGGGTATTCTGTGAGCGAAATAAAGTCCAGTCTAGTACCCTCTCAAGACATGTGCTTTCTGGGTGTGAGACTGAATACAGCAGCCCAGATGGCCTTTTAACCCGACAAACAAAAGAATCTTTCCCTTTACTTCCATCAACTATCTCTTCAGTCCGGGCTGACTGCAAGGACAGTCCTTCAAGCCTTAGGGTTCATGGCATCTTGTATTCTGGTGCTTCCCAATGCCAAACTGCATATGAGGAAGCTGCAATGGTATCTAAAAAATGTATGGACACAGCACTGCCAGGATTTGGACACTGTCATTCCAATTATACCTTGCATTCAAAAGGAATTTTTGTGGTGGGCTCAGGAATCTCACCTATACAAGGGACTCTCTGTGACCCGGCCAGAGGCGAGTCAGATTCTAATGACAGATGCCTCAGACATAGCTTGGGGAGCTCATCTGAATGGAAAGTGGATACAAGACAAGTGGCCTGCCAGACTACAGCATCTACATATCAACATGAAGGAGATGTTAGCAGTCAGTTTGCATTACTGGCTTTCAAGGAGTTACTTCTTCCAGGGCAGGTGTTGATTCTAACAGACAACACAACTGTCATGTGGTACATCAACAAGCAAGGGGAACACATTCTTATCCTCTATGCAGGCAAGCAATGATTTTGTGGGAGACTGCGCTCAGCTTGCAGCTAAATCTTCAGGCAAGGTTTCTGCCAGGAGCACAGAACTCCTTAGCAGATGTGTTAAGCAGGCGAATCATGGATCCCCACGAGTGGAAACTGGATCTTCATGTATTTCGAAAATTGACAGTGTCATGGGGAACTCCAGACATAGATCTGTTCGCTTCTCCACTAAACCACCAGCTGCCAAAGTTTTGCACGAAAAGGTTCCATCACATAGCTTGGAAAGTGGATGCTCTTTCGTTCAGTTGGGAAAATCTTCATGTGTATGCCTTTCCACCTCTGCCTCTCCTCCCAAAGGTACTCCTAAAGGTCAGACAAGACAAGCCAAGGATGATTTTGATAGCTCCAGATTGGCCTCGGCAACACTGGTACCCATTACTGAGGAATCTGGTAAGGAAGCCTCCATGGCCTTTACCTTTAATTCCACACCTTTTGTCTCAGAGGGACGGTCATCTACTCAATGTCAAGCTTCACTCTCTTCATCTAACAGCCTGGCATATTCTGTTTTGAACCACAGCAGGTCTCAACTTCCTCAACAAGTTTTGAATGTGATTATTCCTTTGCTTACTCCTCAGACTGGTCCTGGAAAACAACTTTTTCAGTTTCAAAGACCACATCTACCAACAACAATTAAAAGGAGTAGCCATGGGAGACGAAATGGCGCCCTCATACTCCAATTTAGTCCTATGCGCCTGGGAAGCAGACGCACTGACAAAACTGAAAGGGTTCGAACATATAGCCATGTATGTTTGCTATATCGATTACATATTCTTCTTGTGGGAAAGCAGTATCATTGAACATGACCGCTTTCTCGACAGAATGAGCAAAAGCATTGACTGCCAGGATTTCACAGTAGCGGGAACGGGCACACAAGTGAACTTCCTAGATGTGACCCTCAAATCGGAAGGTAAGTCACACAGCTTCACCTCCACCCTATTCAGAAAACCCACCCACAGAAATAACCTCAGACTACAGAAGTTAACACCCCCCTTTCATGAAAAAAAAATGTAATTAAGGGGCAATTCGTGCAACTTAGTAGACTGGTCAGCGAGGAGCAAGACTTCACAAACGAATGCCACATGCTCCACAAACTTTTCATAGAAAACTAATATCCAAACCACCTCCTTAAAAAAAGTTATAGAAGATGTCACAGAGCACAGACCCACTAGGCATAAGCGCATCCTCAAGTACGGATATAATAAACCCAGCCCCAAAGAAGACAATCAGCCTCCAAATTTCCCTTTACTAATCTCCAATGACGGCCCAGCCATCAAAAAAATGTTAGCACTAAACTGGGACATACTGCAGGCAAATACAGACCTCAGCAAAGCCATAGAAGCTCAACCAGTATTCACCTATAAAAGGACAAACTCACTAAAAAACATGTTTGAACACTATCAAAAAGGTAGCATCCCCGAAACAACAGGTTCCCCAGGCACGCACCCGTGCACACAAATGCACCTGCTGCCAGTACATACTTAAGTCCAAAAGAAACAGTATTCACAGCAAAAACAAACCCATCAGCTTTAAAGACTACAATACTACTAAATGTTGTGTACCTTACCAAATGCGCACATTGAGAAGCGTTCTATGTAGGGATGACCAAGCGCAAGCTCAGCGACAGGATTAAAGAACACTACCAAGCCATCAGGAGAAACGACCATACGAACGCGCTAGCCAGACACGATTTAAACTGTAGAACCCCTGCAAAATTCACGTTTCTAATACTGGAAAGCATGATCAACTTTAGAGGAAAAAACCAGCATGCCACTCGAAGTGAGAGAACTAAAGTGGTAAATAGAACTGAGTGTGGACATCCTGCCTGGCCTTAACGGCAGCTTAAACATCAAATGATTATTAAAATGGATAAGATAACCTGATCCAAATAAAATATAACAAGCTGTAACAAAATAAAATAAAACAAATCAAAGTACTAGTACAAAAACTATACCTATGTAAGCCTAAAATAACACCCACCTACCTACTACAAGTAGGTCATAGCACTGTCATGTTACAAGTCACCAAGTTATCAAATTGCAAGTTACTATCGAGAATTTAAGCAATGTAGTAATGTTCCTCATAAGATTTCTGATGAAGTTCGATTATGTAAAAATAAACAAGCGAACGAAAGAGCTCAAATCTGCATCTGGCTCCGGTCTCGTGTTTATCCACTGAACACCCAGGTTTCCTTTACTGATATATATATATATATATATATATATATATACACACACAAACACACACACACACACACACACATATATATATATATATATATATATATACACACACATATATTTTTTAAATTTTTTTAACAAACCAACAAAAACAACTTTTAAATTTATTCTCACAACTTTATATTAAGATTTCAACACACCTTTTATTTTTAAAAAATTATAAATTAACACAAATCATAAAAAAAAGAAAATTATATATTTTTTTTATTTTTTAATATAAATTTGAAGGAGAAAAAGAAATTTGGAGAGAAAAAAAAAAAAAAAAAAAAAAAGTATATTTGAGAGAGAAAGAGAGAAAGAGAGGAAAGTTTTTGTTTTTTTTTTGGGAGGAAAGATTTTTTTATTTTAAATTTGAGAGAGAAAGGAAAGAGAGAAGAGTTTTTAATTTTAAAATAAATTTGAGAAAAGGAGAAGGAGAAAAAAAAGAAAAAAAAAGGGTTTTTTTTTGAGAAAAGAAAGAGGCAAATAAATAAATTAAGAGAAAAAAAAAAAATTTTGAGAGAAAGGAAAATTATAACAATTTGAGAGAGGGCTAATTTTTAAAAAAAAAAAAAAAAATATATTATAAATATTTCTTTAGTATTATTTTTGAGTATATATAAAAAAAAAAAAAGAATTTACACACTTTGTATATATATATAAAAAATGCTAAAAATTTCTATATTTTATATTATTTTGCAAAATATTTTGAGATAATCTTTAAAAAATATATACAAAATTTTTTATAATAGGAGCAGGCAGGAACAAAAAAACCCATCCCACAACCACCAACCCCAACTGACCAAAAAAAACCCCCCCAAAAAAAAAAAAAAAACCCACACCCAAAACCCCCTCACCGGAGGGAGAAAGAGCACACGGCAGACACAAGAGAACTGAAGAAAGAGAGAGCAAACACAGACAGGGCACACAGAGAGAAGAGCCTCAAGCCAGCCCAAAGGACTGCTGAGAAGAGGAGCATAACAAACCAAGAAACAAAGGCAGCAGGCACAAAGGGCAAAGCACTACACACAACCACCACAGAAATCAAACAGACCACTTTTTTTTCACACAAACAAAAACAACCCAACAGACTATGTACACACCAGACAGAACAACACCACACAAAGAAGCAGACAAAAGGGAAGGACAACAAAACATAAGGACAAACCACACACACACACACACAAACACACAAACACACACACAAAGACAAAAAAGAGGAGGCACAGGAAGATCAGAAGAAGGCACAGGGCGGGACAAGCAAAATCTTACTACAGGCAGGACTCACAAAAAGAACAAAAACAGGACAGACAGAGAGAAAAAGAGAAAATGGGAACAAGAACAAACAGGGCATATGAACAATAAAGGAGCTGGGCCCTGCACAGAAAGAGAAAAAAAAGGGCATACAACACATATCACATAACATCACACCACAACCCCAGGAGCCCTTTTCACACTTTTTTCCACAGAAAAAACTTACAAGGAAAAAAACACTAAAAAAAGGTATTTCTCACCCTAACATTTCTACTTAGAAACAGTATGAAAGAAACACCACAGAGCAGAAAAAAAGGAAAGGAACAAATGAACAAGGTGGGACTGGAAAGGAAGCACTTGGAAAATGAAAATCAAAAAAATAAGAAAGATTTTGGAGAAGAAGAAAGAAAAAAAGAAAACTATATTTCAATCAGGAAAAAAGAAGAGGAGAGATTCTTGTTTTTTGAAAAAGGGAGTTGAAAAGAAAAGGTAAATAATGGTATCTGTTTTCAGATGTGCAAGAAAAAAAGAATATGGAAGAATAGAAAAAAGAACCCACATGCACATATATGGTAAGATAATAGAATATAGAATACAGTAATATTAGAATAAATAATATATATATAGAAACTAATGAAATACAGAGGAGAATATATCTAAGTGAACATAGGTGAAGGTGAGTGGGCAAGGGAAAGGAAAGGATGGTGGAGGAATATGGAGGAACTTAGTGGAGTGAGTATCAGGAACTAGTGGAATTGTACATGGAAAAATGTAGAATGAGAATGAATGTATGTAAGACCAAGGAAAAAAAAAGGGGGCTGCATGAGCCAAAGATGTAGAAATTGATCTTGTGGAATGTCCTTTGGGTTTGCTGATAAGTTTGATCAGAATCATAAACATAAATGATACAATCAGTTAGCCATTAGAAAGAGTTCTTTTGGTAACTGCAAGACCCTTTCCTTGTCAGCAAAAGCTACAAAGAGTTGATCAGATTTCTGTGATCTTTGTTCTATCCAAATAAAATCTTAGCTGTCTATGGAACATCCAATTTGTGCAACATATACTCCAATTTGTTGGAGTGGTTTTGAAGAAAGTGGGTAATTCAATGGACTGATTAATATTAATAGAACAAACTTTGGGAAGAAGGATGAATTAGTGCAAGAGAAACTCTGTCAGAGTGAAAGATCAAATAAGGGTGTTTGATAAAGAGCCTGAAGTTCAGACAATAGCAGATGTAATGGCCACCAGAAGAGTTTTCGACAAAAATTTCAATGGGCAAGAAGCTGGTTCAAAGGGGCAACATTAATTTAGAACAATAAATTTAAATTCCAAGGTGATGTGGAGCTTCTGACTGGTGGTCTAATATGAAAAACCTTTTAAAAGGCTTTACAAAGTCTGTGAGCCATAATAGGTGCACCATTTCTTCCACATGATAGAGAAATGGCAGCCAATTGACTCTTAAGGTAGCAGGAGAAGCCCTTCCTGAAATAATTCGTTAGAACTCTAAGATCTTATTCAAAGGAGCTATAACAGGGTCCAATGATGTGTATCCAGAAGACAAAACGCTTCCATTTACTAGTATAAGTCTTTGTAGTGGAAGCTTTATGAGAAGCTACCAAAATATCTGAACTGCTGTAAGGGACCTGGCTGTGTTGGAAGCGAGCAGCTGCTGCTAGATGGAGAGACAGGATGGGTGAGAACTCCTGACGAGTGAGTCAGTAGATCTGGCTCTGGGTCCAGCATCCAGGTCCCCAATGCGTGATGCAGAGAAGGGGAACCAAATTTGACGAGGCCAGAATGGAGCAATGAGGATTATAGTCCTCTGAAGGTTGTTTGGCTTTCTGCAGAAACTTTGCAATCAGGGAAATGGAGGAAAAGCATATAGGAGACCCGGGGCCAATCGACCAGTGCCCCTGGGGACTTCCCCTGGAGGGTAATAGGGCAAAGTAGCTCCTGCATTTGCTCATTGGAGACGCAAACAGATCGCAGGAAGGCTGGCCCCAAAAAAATCCTTTCGAACTGACTGTTTGAGGGACCACTCGTGAGGCAACAGATTGCTCTGCTCAGCCTGTCGGCTATGTTGGATGACCCGGGATGTGCGTTGCATCAGAAAGCGACCGTGGACTCGCCCATTGCCAAATTCTCATGGCCTCTCTGCATAGTTGATAGGACCTGGTTCCCCTTGCTTGTTTATGTACCAGACTACGGACATGTTGTCTGTCTGAACTGCAATAGTCCCTAGAGGAAGAAGGGAGCAAAGTGTTGCAACGCAAAACACTGCGCTCAACTCTAGAACATTGATGTGCAGATTGTACTCCAAATTGGTCCATTCGCCTTGGACTGTCTGTCCCTGAAAGATGCCCCCCACCCTATCAGGGAAGCGTCCGTGGTCACCGCTGACTGTGGGTAGCACAAATGGTCTCCCTGGAAAGGTTGCAAGTCTGAAGCCACCAGTTAGGTGTGATTTGCATGTTTTGTTATAAGAATTTCGTGTGTCAGTGGTAGTTGTTGAATGACCATTGTGCAAACAGAAGCCATTGTAGAACTCTCATGTGCAGTCTTCCCAATGGTAATTGCAAGGAGAGAAGCTGACATGAGACCCAACACCTTCAGAACTTTTTGCTGGAGATTTCCTTGACAAGAAGAGAAATGTTGAATTGAAGTGATATATCCTTTCTGGGGAAGTTTTAGAATCAACTGACGTATCCAATTCGCTCCTATGAACAAGATATGCTGTGATGGCTGTAGCAAAGGATTTTTCAAATTTACGGAAATCCTAGGTGTGAACACACAGTTGAAGAGTAATCTCTGGCCTGTATCAGTTGACGCTGGTGGTGGCAGAAAGGAGCCAGTCGTCCAGATACGGAAACACCTGGAATCCTGGCGTCTCAAGTGAGACGCTACCACTGCCATGCATTTGGTGAAGACCCTGGGGGCTGAGGTCAGACCAAAGCGCAGGGCTCGAAACTGAAAGTGACTGGCTCCCAGCCGAAGCGCAAATGATCTCTGGACGCCCTGGCCATTTTGATGTGGTAGTATGCATCCTCTAGATCTATTGAGCACATCCAGTCGCCCTTCTGTAAGAATGGAAGGATCGATTGAAGCGTGACCATTCGAACTTTTCTTTCTTGACAAAGGTATTGAGGTGCTTAGGTCCAGAATGGGCCTCCAGTCCCCTGTTTCTTTGGAACTAAAAAGAACCTTGAGTAAGTTCCGAATCCTATTTGGTCCGCTGGGACTGGTTGGATGACTCTTTTTCTAGCAGCTTTGAAATTTCTATAGCTGCTGGGTCTCGCAGATGGTGGTACATCTGGGAGTCTTTTTGGAATGGGATGGATAGAAGGGATTTGTTGTAACCTCTGGTAACCACGCTTTTACCCAATTGTCTGTAGTTATTTTGCCAGGCCTGAGGGTATAAAGCTAGCGACCCCGACTGCCTCCAGAGCAGGACAGTCGGGCCTCCTCTCAGGAGTGCTGGAAAGGTTTACCAGGGGTGTATCCCTGTCACCTTGGTTTTGCGGATCTGCCGCCAGGGCGCCTTCCACCTCTGCCCCCTCTGCCTCTAGAGGGGCATCACCCTGTGTGCCTGGGAAAGATCCTTGGGGTTTTCGAAACCACATTTTCCACCACGCTGCCCTTTGGGGTACGTGGTCTGGGGGTGGAAAACGGACTCGACAGCAGACAGAGTCTTTCCCTCCTGTTCACACCGGGTAAGGGTCTCCTTTACTTTGGGGCCAAAGAGAGTGGCCATCAAATGTAGTAAAGGAAGACTTGAAGGCTTCCAAGAATGAACATAAGCGCATCCAGGATTGTCTACAAGAGCAATCGCTGAAGCCTGCTTCTACTCGATCCTTCGCTGCATAGGAAATCAGCCTCATGGACGAGTTAACAATGGATTAGGGTATTGAGATGCTGTAACTTTCTCTGAGACAGCAGCATCTGTAGCACCCTGGAGGGTATCTCCCAACTCTTTGACTAGATCCCTCTGCGTGTAAATGGGTCAAATAGTTCAGGGATCGCATGAAAAGCCGCTGAACTAAAATGCGCTTCCCATATCTGTCCATAGTCCTAGAATCTTTGTTAGGCGGATGGACAGATGAGGAAGACTCCGACATCTTTTTCGTGGCTGCCACCACCATAGCGCCTACTGGAACTCCTTTGTAAGGTAAGCTTATCCTGAGGTGCTGTGATGTACTTGGTTTCCTAGGGACAGGTTCCACTGTCAGGAGTCTCCACGCCCTTCGAGCAATTAGTTCCATTAACTCATCAAAGGGCGGAGTGACCCAGGAGGAGGAAGGGCGAGCACCAAATGCCTTCAGCAAACTGACTCATCCTCAGAAGGGGGAAGGGACTGCCAGTCACCTCTCTGTTTCAGGATCTCCAAGATGTCAGAAAAGAGACATCTTCTGAAGGTGACTTAGGGGACCCTTCTGACTCATCTAAGTCAGTATCAGATGTCAAGGATTCTTGTGGAGAATCCAAGTGTCTCCTCTTACACAATCTTTCCCTAGGGACTTCTTCGTGGGGAGCATCCGAAGAAGCCTCGAGGAAGAGGGGCACCCAGGGGTGGCTGAGACACTGGTGCCCGACGCTTGGATGTGGCCGTGGGTGCAGAGGAAGATAACGGCCCTTTATGGGGAGGAGAACTGCTGCTGATGTGGTTGTCTGGGTAGACAACACCTTCCTCATGAGGTCGAAGGCCCCCGGGTCCCGGGTGGAGGTATCTCCGGGTTCCGAAGAAATGGGAAGAATCCCCGGAACAGGCACCGAAGGCATCGACCCCGTCACCGGGGCCGAATCGATCCGCGCCGAGGCCCGGAGGGTTAGAGTCGGAACAAACATCGTCCGACTCTCGCCCGAACCAAGGACAGATCGGCCCGACTCGTACCGGATCGGATGGAGTCGAGGTGAGGTGCCGACCGAGAAAAGACGGTTCTGGACCGAGGGCTCCACAATCATAGATCAGCCTCTTCCGGCTCCAAGACTGACAGGTCTCGGAGGAGGAACAGGATGGAGATAGGGAGGCCTTCAAGTCGACACCAACTGGGTGGAAACCGAAATAAGTTGGACAGGGCCGATGCTCCATAACTTCTGCACCACACGCTCCACGCCGGTGTCGAAAGTTTGGAAGAACGAGCGTCGAAGGAACGAAGACGGAGCCGACCTCAACAGAGTCGGTGGAGGGAGCTCCATCACCGGTTCCAAGACTCGAGGCTCAGGAACTGCCAACAGTTGAACACTCGCCCAAGTCTGTGGAACCGGTGATCTAACTAGAGAAGAGCTCGGAGCCGATGACTTGGCTCGACGCTCGATTCTTAGAGGACTTGATGCCTGGTCTGAAGCATCCAGAGCCTCCTGAAAGAGGGTTTCAGACCTCTGTCCATCAGTTTCCTGCGCTATCTGTCATGACCCTCCCACTAAAAAAGAGTGACAAATGAGCAGTCCTCTTGTAAGTGGAGAGGGCCAAGACAGTAGACACAGGAACTATGGTTGTCAGTGACCGACATTTTTGGCCACACTGACAACGCTAAACCAGATTTACTTCTCAGACATTTAACAAAGAAAGACAGTCCAGTAGTAAAAGTCAAAAACAGTCAAATCCGATAAAGTGTAGTCAAGTAAAATGTCAAATCAAGTCAATCCAGTAATAACTAGTACAAAGTAGTAAAGTAAGAAGGTAGGCCAAAACTCTAATAAGTTAAAAGTTAACTTAAAGAAGAAACCAACTCACACACCTATCACAAGTAACTAATTTAAAGAAATAAAATATACAGAATAATAAAAAATCTTATCTGAAAGCCTCGAGCTAGCTCCAGCGAATATGCAGCAGCGCAAACTAGATCTGAGGTAAAGGCAGAGGGGGATTGTGGGTAGATTGTCTCGAGCTTCTTCTCGATGCAGAGCTTGCATCGTCGCACGGAGCCGAGGATCGGCTCAACCCATGTGTAAGAACAAAGGCTAGATTGAACACTCACATTATACACTGCTGGAGTACCTATAGAACAAAGAACAGAGATATACAAAAAAGTTATGCATACATACAATTACAAGAATGTATATGGACACCAGAGTAGTTTTGGTGTTCAGTCAGTGAGAAACCATGATCATACAACATGTAGCTGAAAAAAAAACAATAAAAGTATAACATCAATCAAAGAGTGTATGTGAATGGTAATCTAATAAATAAAGGCCTGTATCATACAATCCATGCAATGTATTTGTAGATGAAAGCCATCTTAAAGAAGGATCTGCTCTCTGAAACACAGCTGACAGGAATGTGCATCCACCCATCTGTTCATAACACAAACAATGTTTAGGCATGACAGGAAATATAAGAAAAATTTAAAAAAAAAAAAAAATATATAAATAAATATTTTACACAAACCAAAACTTTTTAAAAAAAAAATATATAACAAAATATGATATAATAAATTTTTCACCTATAATAATATATATATTTATAAAAAATGATACACTTTATATATATAAAAAAAATTGTTAAACACAACATATTTATATTTTTAAATTTAAAAAAACCCATATAATAAAAAATATTTAAAAAAACTATATATATATATTATATATATTTTAAAAAAAAAAAAAAAAAAATATATAAATATATTTTATATAAAAAAAAACAAAAAAAAACTGAAGATATATATATAATTATATTCACAAAAAAAATATATATATAATATAATATATTCAAAAAAAACAAAAAAAAAAAACACAACACACTTATATTTATTTAAAAAAGAATATATATATATATAATATACAACAAAAAAACAAAATATATATTGAACAACAAACAAAAAAAACATATATAGAAAAAAAAAAAAAAAGGAGAAAGGAGGCATTATATATAAAAAAAAAAAAAAAAACATATATAGTATAAAAAAAACAACACAACAAAAAAACTATATATATATATAAACACACAAAAAAAAAAAATATTAAGAAAGAAAAGCAGGTATATATTTCACACAAAATATATTACATATATCATCTATTATTACAAAACACAAAAAGAGTATTATATATTAAAATATCACACAAAACACAAAAAAACACATATTTATAATTTAATAAATACACACCCATATTCATTTTTTATACTATATACAGGTATACACACACACACACACAACATATCTAAAAAAAAAGAGGAAAAATCAGTGAGTGCCTAGTGAAAACAAAACTTGCTTGCTGCAATGGAAAGTTCTGACTATCTGCACTGTTAGAGCAGTGGATATAAAGTTGCTGTCACAGAACTATATGGATTTATTAGAATTTAAATGATTAGCTGTATCTATAAAAAATATTAGGTTACATTTATGTGAGAAACTTAATTGTCAGCATTTAAAATGTCTTTATAGGAAATTAGAAGTGCAGGAGAATAGAAAGGTGAGACAGGATGTGTTTCAGGTTGGTAGCCTATTCTCCAAAAACCCTCTATTAAAAAATAAATTAACCTAATTTAAAACATATAAAAAAAAAACAATAAATAATAAAAACTTTTTGTTTAAAAAAAATAATTAAAAAATTTTTTAATACTTTACAAAATTTTTCACTTTTAAAAAAAAACAAAAATTTTTAAAAATATTTTTCTTTAAAAAAAAAAATTTTTTTAAAAAAATTAAAAATATTTTTTTTTTAAAAATAAAAATTTTAAAAAAAAAAAATTTTTTTTTTTTTTTTTTTTTAAAACATGTTAAATGTTTAAATGAGAAATTTTTTATTTCCAAAATCCCCCTGAAAACCCCAAAAAAACAAAAAAAACAACCCTCAAAAAAAACAAAAAAAAAATAACAAAAAAACAACACAACCACCCAAAAAAAAAAAAATAAGACACCAAAAAAAAAAAAAAAAGAGGCGAGAGGGCACAGGGAAAGGAGGCAGAACGCAAGAGCAGGAGACAAACACAGAGCACAGAGAAGACAAGGACACAGCCCAAAACGGAACCACAGGAGAAAAAAAGCACAGACTAACAACCACCACAAACCCCCAGGTTCTACAATAATAAGAAACAAGAAAACAAAAAAAAAAGCAGAGAAAAATACTAAAAAAGTGCACAAAAAGGAGCCCATACACAACAAGAAAGAAGATGAACAAGCAGGCCCCAAACCAGGAGAGTACACACAGGTTAGCACAAAAAAGAGCAGCCAACAGGCACAAAGATTTCAACCAGACAATACAGGTGGTCCAGTTTTTATAAGGAAAAAAAGAAACATTACTTGAAGGACATGACAAATGAAGAAAAAATGAATGTGTAAAGAAAGCAGAATGGAGTGGCAAGTGAAAGAAAGGAAAATGAAAGATTTAAATAAGGAGGGAATGTTATTGGTTTTAAAAGATAGAAAGAATGAGTAATGGAAGAATGAAATGGTGGAAATGGAAAAAAAAAAGAAAACATATTTTGAAATACCAAAAGAAATGAAACAAAACATAAGAAATAGATAAGCACAAACCAAATTATATAGGAGATAATAAATACTTGAGGAAAGATGGATAGTAAAAAGAATAAATAAAAAAAAAAAGTTCATGGCATCTGTCCAAGTACACTAAACATTCACAATACTAAACAACTCGGACTTCAGTTGCAAATTCTACGTGGTAAAAACATACAAACTACTTCCAGTAACACAAAATGATATTATCTGAATGTAATACTTCCCGAAATCTGCTTCAGAGAGCTTCTATGTACTTTCAAATTTAGCACTTTCCCCATTTTTAGAAGATTCATGACACATGATATTAAAGACATGTTCGCCATAATTTTGGTGATGACTGTTCCATTTTAATTAGATAACAAAACGAAGATAAATGTACCTATTCTCAAATGTAAGCACACAACAATGAGGAGTTTAAGTTCCTTGCTTAGTGAGGTACAGTCTGTAGGTGGGGGCTGCAATAATTAAACCCATATTTACTTAACATGCCTGCTCATTTTGACAGTTATTTTAAGCAAAACGGTGTGCTGCTCATGGATTAATGCTACTACCAATTTCAAAATCCATACGAAACAATTGGGGCCAGATTCCATAAGACATACACTGGAGTAAGTCACCACTGAGAGCAAGCCCGACACAATGTCAAAAGTCTTACTCTTGGTTTGGAATTTATTCAAGTGCAAGGCCAATCTATAAAGCAGGCTTACACTGGAGTCCACATTCTAAAAGACTTGCTCTGTAAGACTGCTTTATAGATGGGCCTTAAGTCCCTTCCACACAGAACAAATCTTTAAAATCACAGCAGGCTTATACAGAGTAGGTCACTTACACTGAGCGAGTTTTGCAATCTGGCCCTTTATTCACCCATTCCACTACTGTCCCATAGCATAATTAGTAGGGCTGATGGTTTTCTCATTACAAAGAACAAAACCATTGTACAAGAAACAAAGAAGACATTTAAATACTTTCATCCACAATAAAGCAGACGAAGTCTGTATTAAATTGTTAAACACCTTTTTTCTTTTACTTGCTTCTAGCACAGCAGTTTTGTTTTCTGCTACTGTTTTACAATTTTTTACTACTTCATTCCGTTTCCCCTTATTAAGCAAATCCTTTAGTTAGTTAGGGATCAGTAAGATGACTGAATAACAAAAGCTGTTCAGCATGGACTAGCTTGATGAACTCAAAAAGACTTATTTTACAACCTTTTCTAAGGCTACAGTTAGTTAAAATGGGAGAGGGATAAGGACCTCCCATTATATTAGGTGAAAGGGATGAATATAGCTATAACTCACCTGGGTGTGGGTAAGTTTTACCCACTGCTTGGTGGTCAGGGCGGGTTATTGCTATTATACTATGACATTATTTAAGAAAAGAAATAATTACTTTTCTTAAATAATGGCATTGTGTACGCCTCTTTGTGCCCTTCCGCAGCTGTCTGGTATCAGTTCTGATGTACTGCGCATGCACGCAGTACATCAGAGTTGTAAAAGCAACGGAAAGAAGATCTCCGCTGTGCTTTTACTGGTTTAATATAGCGAGAGCTTTAAAATAAGCAATGGAGATGTCCGTTTATTTTAAAGCTCGCCATGTTAAACCCTCTTAACACAGCTTAAACAGAAATAACGGAGATCTTGCTTTCTCCGTCTTTTAAACCTGTCTCGCTATGTTAAATGGGTTTAAATGCAGAAAGCAAGATCTCCGTTTTATTACATTGTCGCTATGTTAAAGGAGTTTAATGATAGCGAGACAGCTTTAAAAAGCAACGGAGATCTCTGTTGCTTTTGGGTACAGAAACAATAAACAAACAATGCTTCCTAAATTAAGTCATTCATGTTTTTTTCTTTTTACATGTACTTGAGGTACCATACATATAGTATTAGTTTTACAGTACAGATACATTGCACTTTTTTTCAGCAGCAATGACATCATTCCCTATTTTAGAATTAATCTAGGATGAGCATGTATGTACTTACCTTTATTTTAGAAGTAAGCATCTCAGCTGCCTCTCTCTCTCTTTCCAGATCTTCCATTTTTTTCTCTTTCTCTTTAAGCAGTTTTTGTTTTTCGTCTGCCACCAAACTGTGGTCATCCAAAACAGCTTTTTTTTCTTTTTCCAGTTTTTCCTGTTGTTGTTTCCAGTACAGAGAATCATCCTTGTCTTCTTCATCAGCATCATCTTCTTCACCGTCTTCAGTCCCTCCTCCTCCTCCTATCAGTCTCCTTTTCCCCTTCTTCCTTTCTTTGCCCGTGGAACGCTTTTCCAGCTGAGCCTTTAATCGGGCAATCTCTTCCTGGAACTCTCTGAGAAGTGCATCTTTAGGATCCTCATTTACTCTTGGTTTGTTCTTTATATTTTTGGCACGGTTAGCATATCGCAGGGTTGTAAGAGTCTCTTCAACATTGTACGAAGCAGGACCAACATTAGCTACCATAACAGTCTTGGCATTACCACCTAAAGAATCTTGAAGAAGTCGAGTCAGTTTAGAGTCACGGTATGGAATGTGGGTGCTTTTGCCATCTACAAGTGCTGATATAACATTGCCTAAAGCAGACAAAGAAAGGTTGATTTTAGTAGCTTCTTTCAATCTTTCTCCTTGGGCTCCAGTTTTAGTTTGACGTTCACTTCCTGCCAAATCCACTAAGTTAAGCTTCCCTACTCTAATGTGATTTTCTCCATCCAGTCCAGTCTCACTGCATTCAATTGTTATCATAAAAATTGCATGTGATCTAGAGCTATGTTCGTTCATATTAGTAGCTCCAACCGATCGATTCTGATTACCAACATTCATGACGTGCTCGATCTCTGTGACACTCTTTGTTACAAACGATGACAGATCTTTAACATACACACCAGTATCAGGTCTTTCTTTTAACTCTAGTCTTTTACTTTGATCTTTTGATAACAAGTCTCTGATTTCTTCCTGATATATTTCTAGATAAGATGCCCTCACTAGGTACTGCTGGTTCTGAGATCTGGAAATATGAGTAAAGACATGTTCAAAGGAATTTGGTATGACCCCGCGACGATCAGGATCATTGCGGACTCCTTCCATGGTATATGTTTTGCCAGTTCCAGTCTGCCCATAAGCAAATATAGTGCCATTAAATCCCTGAAGAACAGAATCAACCAAAGGTCTGAATGTCTCATCATACAGTTCTAGCTGCTTGGAATTACTGTCATACACAGCATCAAATGTGAATGATTTGGGAAGCTCTGCTGACGCTACTTTAGGATTTTTCACCGAAATCTGTCCCAATTTTACATCCACATTAACAACTCTGGCAAAACCAGCAGCGACTTCTTTTTCATTCATTGGTCGACACCTCACAACTACCCTCACTGTCTCTGAGCTTTTCACCTTGGACATTGTGTTTGTTTCCCCGATGGGCTATGCAGAGAAATGGTTGCTACATTTAGTAGTGCATAGTTTTAGCACCTGCAAATTAAGACAAAAAAAAAACAGATTAAGCACAGTATTTCCATATCTGTGGCATGCAGACATTGAAACTAATAAATGCTTTTGACTGCAACGTTCACTATATTTGTGTATATGCACTTGAAGATCCTTCCCAAGCGAGATAAGAAAATTAATTCTGCGCCCAGTTCCCCACTGCATGGCATCTGTCCAAGTACACTAAACATTCACAATACTAAACAACTCGGACTTCAGTTGCAAATTCTACGTGGTAAAAACATACAAACTACTTCCAGTAACACAAAATGATATTATCTGAATGTAATACTTCCCGAAATCTGCTTCAGAGAGCTTCTATGTACTTTCAAATTTAGCACTTTCCCCATTTTTAGAAGATTCATGACACATGATATTAAAGACATGTTCGCCATAATTTTGGTGATGACTGTTCCATTTTAATTAGATAACAAAACGAAGATAAATGTACCTATTCTCAAATGTAAGCACACAACAATGAGGAGTTTAAGTTCCTTGCTTAGTGAGGTACAGTCTGTAGGTGGGGGCTGCAATAATTAAACCCATATTTACTTAACATGCCTGCTCATTTTGACAGTTATTTTAAGCAAAACGGTGTGCTGCTCATGGATTAATGCTACTACCAATTTCAAAATCCATACGAAGAAACAATTGGGGCCAGATTCCATAAGACATACACTGGAGTAAGTCACTTACACTGAGAGCAAGCCCGACACAATGTCAAAAGTCTTACTCTTGGTTTAAGCGACTTATTTCAGTGCAAGGCCAATCTATAAAGCAGGCTTACACTGGAGTCCACATTCTAAAAGACTTGCTCTCGGTGTAAGACTGCTTTATAGATGGGCCTTTAAGTCCCTTCCACACAGAACAAATCTTTTAAAATCACAGCAGGCTTATACAGAGTAGGTCACTTACACTGAGAGCGAGTTTTTGCAATCTGGCCCTTTATTCACCCATTCCACTACTGTCCCATAGCATAATTAGTAGGGCTGATGGTTTTCTCATTACAAAGAACAAAACCATTGTACAAGAAACAAAGAAGACATTTAAATACTTTCATCCACAATAAAGCAGACGAAGTCTGTATTAAATTGTTAAACACCTTTTTTCTTTTACTTGCTTCTAGCACAGCAGTTTTGTTTTCTGCTACTGTTTTACAATTTTTTACTACTTCATTCCGTTTCCCCTTATTAAGCAAATCCTTTAGTTAGTTAGGGATCAGTAAGATGACTGAATAACAAAAGCTGTTCAGCATGGACTAGCTTGATGAACTCAAAAAGACTTATTTTACAACCTTTTCTAAGGCTACAGTTAGTTAAAATGGGAGAGGGATAAGGACCTCCCATTATATTAGGTGAAAGGGATGAATATAGCTATAACCCACGCCTGGGTGTGGGTAATGCGGGATTTACCCACGGTTGGCTTGGTTTGGTCCCGAGGGCGAAGTGGGTTATTGCTATTATACTATGACATTATTTAAGAAAAGAAATAATTACTTTTCTTAAATAATGGCATTGTGTAATGCCTCTTTGTGCCCTTCCGCAGCTGTCTGGTATCCGTGGCAGTTCTGATGTACTGCGCATGCCTACGCAGTACATCAGAGCTGTGGCCAAAAGCAACGGAGAAAGAAGATCTCCGCTGCTTTTTACTGTTTCGCTATGTTAAATGGGTTTAACATAGCGAGACAGCTTTAAAATAAGCAATGGAGATGTCCGTTGCTTATTTTAAAGCTGTCTCGCTATGTTAAACCCTTTTAACACAGCGAAACAGTAAAAAGTAACGGAGATCTTGCTTTCTCCGTTGCTTTTTTTTTTTTTAAACCTGTCTCGCTATGTTAAATGGGTTTAAATGCGAGAAAGCAAGATCTCCGTTGCTTTTTACACACTGTGTCGCTATGTTAAAGGAGTTTAACATAGCGAGACAGCTTTAAAAAAAGCAACGGAGATCTCTGTTGCTTTTTTTAAACCTGTGTCGCAATGTTAAACTCTTTTAACATAGCGAGACAGTGTTTTAAAAGAGACTTATACTAATGGAAAAAGTCCGGGTGACCGGACCTTTTTCCATTAGTATAAGTAGATTTACAACGTGCACGCTGGCCAATCAGCGTGCACGTTTTGGAATATTAATGGGGCGTCATGGTATGATGATGCATATTGCACACTCAAAAATTCATAGATAAATACTAGACAATAAGTATAAACACCGTGCCAAGCCTAGCAAGTGATCTACATTCAACTCTTTTCTTCAGGGTCAAGGAGAGCAAGACAAAATACAATGGGGAGAGAATTTGAGGCCGACCATCCAATTATGTAAGTTTACCTTCAAAGTGGCAAGGCTGCTACACTGCTTAACGTGCACTGGAGGTGTGCGCCAGAGGTTAGGGATATTTGGAATATGTTATCTATCACTCCAACATGTTTTATCAGCGGATGAAGTTTAGTTCGTTTAACCAAGTACTTAAGGTACTATTTGTTCACTGAAGTGATAGGATATCATCATTTATTCTGGAAAGAAACTACAAGGAATGACGGCTTCCAGTCTGTCCTGATAAAAATGTTGAGGTCACTGACCTTTTTAGTAAAGAATCTCAGACGACACTCAAGTTGAGTAATATGTCTAAATACGTGCCAAAAAGTGCATTAGGTTGAGTAATGGGCCTGATGAGATACAAGTAAAGACTAATTAAGAGTTGTTTGGGTCTACAGGAAATGTCTTTGGAAATTAGACGAGGCTTTCCAAACCACAGTGGAGACATGATGGTCAAAAGACAGGGAATTATCAGCAACAGTGTCTAGATCCTTTATGACAATGTCTGATTTGATGAGTGTTACCTACACTGCATGTGAAAAGGTTTACCAAAATGAACTGTACTACATTTTTCACATAGAATTTGAAACCACTGCGCCCTTGTTTCATTTGTTAATATGGTGTAACCTATGTAAAATCAATTGTGAGGGAGTGGAAGATAGAACAGGAATACCCAATTTACAGTTGTCTGCAAACGTAGATAACAAAAGGACAGAAGTGTTGACCTTAGTGTCTGAGAAAGGTAGCTAAATAGGGCAGAGTTATTAAAAATGAACAAGCACAGGAATCTGTCTAGATCCAATCTCACCACCACGAGTGCTGAGGGAAAAAAAAAACAGAGAAACTAGTGATCTTAAAACGTAATTGATGAGCTCAATCACAACAATTCCCAAAATTATCAAAGCCAGGTAGTATTCCAAAGCAACAAGCCTTTATTTGTCACAGACAAGCGATCCTCAGTAACAAAAATCAGTACACAGAACAGTGTCCAACACTTGAGTACACCACTGGTAACTTTTTTTGCTTTCAGAAGTGTTACCTCCGACTCTAACCACACAAGTTCTGACAGACAACTAGTTCGCTATCCTCCACACAACAAAAATAATTCATATTTAGATTTACAAACTTGTCAATAATGCCTGCATAAGGAATAATGGCATTGGCTAGGTCCAGATATCATGTGCGCATTGCATGACCACCATCTACCTTTTCAGTGACTTTTCCAATGAAATTACTGAAGTTAAGGAGGCAGGCACTTTGTCTGACAAAAAAAAGTCATCTGGGTCCAGAATTAACAGGTTTTCAATGTCCAGATTAACAAGGTCTGAAATAATCTGTTCCACTGTTATACATATGAGGCTAGTGAAACTAATGTGTCTACAGCTGCTAGGGTCAGTGGTTGGGCATCCCTGTGTAATGGCATTACAATGGTGGTTTCCAAGTTTCAGGAATACAACTAGTAGACAGGCTTAAATTAACGAGGTTAAGTAAGGTTGAAAAGTATTATTTTTTATCACAGTCAGATGAGGTAAAGTGTAATGTGACTACAACTACTGAATGGCAGATTGGGGCAGGGCTTTTCTGTGGATGAAACAACTTACTCTCTTATAGTTTGCTCAGTCTGAACAGCCTGGCTTTACAGGATTAGTGTGCATTTGTGTGAAAAATGTTGGATAACGTGCTATTGTATATTTGTGTGAAATAAACAAACCTTTCCTTGTCTGCAATTATTGTTTATTTAGTTTAAATTTCTGCCGCAAAATTAAGTTAAACAGCCATTAGTCTGGCTTTACACGGCTAGTGTGCATTTGTATAAAACAAGTTACAATACTTTAGTGTCACTATTTTTATCAGAATTGTACATTTGAGGTATACACAGTCAAGTGGTTTAAACTGATGGCTATTGACAATGATTATACATTATACATTACAACAGTTAGAACATTGCAACCACAAATGATTCCTCAAAATTGGCAATTTTATTATTGGCTAGTAAATTTTGTTTTTAATTCTTGTTGGAAAAATGTTCAAGTTTACTCAGTTTAGAACACACACAAATTTGCTTTATTAAAACAAAAATATATGATTTAAAGCAAGTTGACAGGTAAAAAACCTGGAAAGTGTATTCAAAGCAACATAAACCATGTGCATCATCCAAAATGTGTGTACATATATATTAGTGTAGGGCAGTGGATCGAACGGACAGTCCCCAGACACCAAGGAGATCGATGTCATAATGTCAAAATAATCAATGCAGACACGTTTTTTGTGCGCTTCAGGGATTATCCTAGAGTGGCCTTAACCACTGCCAAGTGTTTCTGCAGGGAGCAAGCAACCTGCACCTCCAACACCACCTACTAATTACATATACAAACTCAGAGATCACACAATCCCCCTGAAAAAGGAAATATTCCCCTGCTCAAAGATTGTCAATCTCACACACCTGTCATTGACCACCTTGTATGACCAAATGGTGTACTCTTCTGGGTGTTGCAGCACTTTCCATTCAATCCAGTTACCGGCACCCATCTATATATTGGAGGGGCATAGTTTGAAAACTGCACAGGGCACAAGGCACACAAATCAGTCACTGATCACATACTGTGTAAATGTACAACATATGTTCACTTTTCTTAGCTTGGAAGGGACTGTTACGCAGACAATTCTATTTTTATGGGGAAAGGGGATGATCTTGAAGCATCGTGCAGTTGAATGACTCAACAATAATGACAATCTGTAAACAGAAACTATGGAGATCAAATATATTCCTGAAGAATAAGCCAAGTATATTTCTGTAGCTTTTACTCCTATCATCAATCTAGTTTCAGGAAGCACACATTTTTTTGGAAACTTACATCTTCATTATTTTGCCAGGGTTTGGTACTTTCTCACAATTAAATAAATTCTGCCAACTGAGTAGAACTTAAGTTATTTGACTTGCACAATACTGATATTATTGACAAACAGAGGTACAGTGAAAACGGTGAATTAGACTACATCCAAATACATCTGAATTAATACCAATCAAAGTAACTGCAGAAGAGCATAAAGAATAAACTCGGAGACGTACAAAGATTTTCAGTAGAATGGCAATTACTGCTGCAGGGATAGGGCAGTTGTCCAGAAGGTTTAAATACTGGCTTGGGTATTGCAGAATAGAGCTGTGGGAGGAAATGAGTGGTGGTAACCACTTTTTTGAGCAGGGTGACACATACACAGCCATATGATAACTGACGGAGAATGGGGACCTGACTGCAGGCCATAAAGAATAAAAGCAAACTCCCAGTAGTAGAAGCAGGCTCATAAGGAACTGTAAGTTGGCCCTATTTTTGTGGCCAATGCAATACGCACCCCTGTGTGGAAGAGAAGAAAGAAAGTCCCCACAAAGTGGAAATACTGCAATCCTGTAATGGAAATAAAAGTCAGAGATCAGCAATGGGTAAATGCAGATGACTACGCTCAGAACAACTGGAAAACAACAGTCCATCTCTATGAAAATTAGTAAGAGAACTGGCTATTACTAAGGAGATATTTCTGCAGGGAAACCTTTCTAGCTGAAATGCTTAGTGCTCCTTTTTTTTTTGTACTATACAGCCACTGCTTACATACATACGCACCAACCTGTTGGATGCACATTAATATGACACTGCACTCCACGGACAAACCGTGCATCACTTCAGCTGGAGTTTTTAGCTACTCTTAGCTAACCCTACAGGGTTTCTGCTTCATGGTACTCCTGTGGAAGTTTGCAGGGATGAAATGACAAAGATCTGGAAGATTTTGTTTAACAGTATTTTAAAAGGGAAAACATCAACATACTGGAAGAAAGCTGTAGTGGCTGTAATACTTAAAGATGAGAAAGATCCATCAGATCCAGTTTCATATAGGCCCTTTTGAATTTTAAACCAGAATTATAAAGTGCTTATGTCTACACTAGCTAAAAGAATGGCAAAGGTGTTGCCAAAATTGATAGATGTGGATCAGTGTGGTTTTGTGGACAAACATTTGACAACATTAGTAAAATAATGATGTTCCAGGAGGTAGAAGAATATAAGAAAACACAGATGTTGTTAGTGGATCTTGATGCAGACAAATCATTTGACAGAGTAAGCTGTATGAGCAGGGCAATGAAAGCATATGCATTCTGTGATATAACAATAAAGGTTAACTAGGAGTATATATGAAAGATTGGAGGCAAGAATAAAAGTGGAATGGTTCCTTCTCAATACGTTGTGTTTGAACAGAGGAACCAAGTGGGGTGTCGATAGTAAAGAAAATAAGGAACTCAGAAATGCAAGGTTATAATTGGCATAGTAACCAAGAAAAAGTTGGCTTTATTTGATGACGATATTAATTTGTACCTGATGGAGCCAGAAAAGGGCACCTCAGTGTCATGGAACATTTTGAGAAAGTTTCAAGTATTTTCAGGATATAAAATGAATTAAGATAAAATAAAGGCCGTAAATTATGTACCCACACACAAACTGGCTCATTAATACCACTAAAAAATGGGGATACGATACGATGAAGTATTTAGGAGTATGGATTAAAAATATTCTGTTATGGCAACTAAAGATATGTGGTAAGAGACTACTAAGCATAAAATAATGCAAAACCTGAGAAACTCAAAGTTCTTGTTTATGGATATAGACAGTAAGATGCAAGCACTGAAAATATTTTTAATTTTATATATATGGGTCAGATATATTTTTAACAACCAGAAGAGAGGTTGTGGACAACAATTAAACAGCTGAAGGAATTTATCTGGGAGGTGAAGAGGGCAATAGTTTAATGGGATAAGTTGATCCTTCCAGTAGAACAA
Source organism: Protopterus annectens (assembly GCF_019279795.1). Classification (NCBI taxonomy): domain Eukaryota; kingdom Metazoa; phylum Chordata; order Ceratodontiformes; family Protopteridae; genus Protopterus; species Protopterus annectens. The sequence goes on along the minus strand of NC_056746.1, from coordinate 1,296,158,929 downwards.
AGTGGTTATGGATTACCTATTTTGAAGGGATAGTCTGCCACACAATTATGGTTCATATACCTAATGCAATCTAAAGGTAGTAATTAAAAATGGAAAAGGATGATGATGAAGCAGGGAGTTCAAGAAATACAGAGTTGGATTTTGGATACAGATCCTTAAGGAGAATAACAACCATTCTGAATATTATATTCGTGAAGTAGCAGAAAATATTCCAATAACTAAGCAAACATGAGAATGGAGAAAGGAGATTTTGCCAGTAGGGATGACTACTAGTAGGGGTACAGAAAATAGGCAACAGGGGGCTGGAATTTACTGGAGAAAACTATCAAAGGAACCAAGGTATTGGAACAAATAACTAGACAAGGAAAGGTAACAGAGTCTGATGAGGCCAAGATGATGTCTGGACTGCAGGCAAAGAGAAATGAATACGGGAATATTAAGTGAGAGACCTGATAAACAGTTTTCACTGAATCTAGAGCAGAAGCTGCTGCTAAAAAATAAATCATTAGTAGGGCATATGATTTGCCTAGAAATAGATGGCCTTATTATTCTGTTGGCTGTCAAAAAAAGCAATTACTAGTAAATGGAAATCAAAGTCTAAACCAATTGTATTTGAAGTACGGAATATTATCAAAGGGATAAAATAACTGTAAGAATGATCTTTACGAAGGGGAAGCAGCAAATTATATAGAAATAAATGGAAATAATGGAACAATGCATGCAGAATAATGTTCAGGAAGAGAGAGGTTTAAGAGTTCAGCAATTTATGTAATGTTGGACTGACGATAGTTGCAAAGAGAAAGATATATAATTTATGTTGTATGTCAATAGAAAATGTCAATATGGTTTGTTTTACTTTCAGTTACTATGTGTTTGTCTATGTCTTAAATGAGTTAATAAAAGATGTTTAAAAAAAGAAGGTTCACAAAGTCTTAGCTTCTATCAACATCAAAATAAAATGATGGGACTGTTCTGTAGAAGGGAAAACAAACCAGAAAATGAAACTCTTTCCATGATTTTTGTTCTTCTGGCAACCTCAAAAAGTGATGGCAGGGGCTTCAGAAGTGAAAAGGACCCTCCCAGAAAATTAGATGTATTCTGTAAGCACTCAACATCTGTCAATATCAAAATAAAGTGATGGTCGAGTTCTGCAGAAGTGAAAACAAAAACAGAAAATGAAATAGTTTTCACTTTTTTAAACTAACATGACTGTCCTTAAGGTGAAAAATAAAATGTTACTGCATGCACATATCTGATAATTTGAAACTAACCTACAAACTGTGTGTGTTTCACTTCTAGAATTGGGGAGGAGTGAAACAGATTACATGGTCCCTCTGAGATATGTAAAGTAATCCATAAAATATCATAAGGACTAAAATCTGTATGTTTTGCGACAGTCTTAGAATACAAATGAGTAGTACAAGGTTTTTTTTTTTTTATTTATTTTCCTTTCTTCTTCTTCTTCTCTTGTTTGTAATGCTGACTTATACCATGTACATTTGTTGTAATAAAGTTGGTTTAAAAAAATGATATGACTTCCCTTCAGAAACGTCTTTAGTACTCCTGGATTGACAGCCAGTGATATGGGCAGGTAGCTGGGAGGACTGAGCCATGTGCATACACATACTTAAATCAGCAATGGCAAGTGTCAAGCATGGCCATATTTGCTATGTAATGTTAAGGCCTGAAAACCACATTTAGTCCAGGGTAGTTGCCCAAGAGCTCCATAATCAAATGGATTACTGAATTAAACTGCTAGAAGTTAACAGAAGGGAAGTAAATATTGTGGGAAGAAATAACCAGGGAATTGTTATGGCTAGGCTTGTATAGGCCCTAGGGCCGATAGCCTAGTACCAACCTATGAACCTATAAAGCACCATTCAACCATAAACTGCAAAGTATTATTTTTCTATGTAAGCAAAGTCCCACAACAACACTTACACAAAGGTTCACTGAACAGTGGTGGTAAGGGTAAATTCTTCTTTAAGATGCCCCCATCAACTAACATGGTTTTCAACAACTAGTCCAAAAAGTATGGTGTTCAGAAGTGTATTTCATTCTAGTCGACAACTGTCTTATATATCCAACAGTAAAATATCAGGTTAGTCCCTTTAGTTTTATACAGAAGTCAGGAATATTTTTTATCAACCAGAGTAGAAGCTGTCAATAATAAACAGTTGAAGGATTTTATTTGGGTGGGGAAGAGAGAAAAAGTCAAGCGGGATAAGTTGACCCTCCCACTACAACAAGGAGGTTTAGGATTACCTGATCTGAAGGGATAATTTAGAGCTACACAGTTAAGGCTCTTATACATAACACAAGCAGAAAGCTACAATTCAAAATAGAAAGGAAAGAAGAAAAAGCAGGGGGGATTAATGCAAGAAATAAGGAAAAATTGGATTTGGGACTCAAGATCCTTAAAGAGAATAACAGTCATACGGAATATTATATTAATAAATATCAGAAAATATTCTAAGAACTAAGCTAAAATGGGAATGGAGAAAGGAGATTCTGCTAATAGGGATGACTGCAATTAGGGCAACAGAAAATATAAATGAGGGGGTTGGAATAAATAGCAGAAAATATTCTAAGAACTAAGCTAAAATGGGAATGGAGAAAGGAGATTCTGCTAATAGGGATGACTGCAATTAGGGCAACAGAAAATATAAATGAGGGGGCTGGAATTTACTGGAGAAGATGGAAAAAGGAACCAAGGTATAGGATACAAATAATTAAAGATGAAATGGTAATAGAATGAGAAGAGGCTAAGAAGATATTTCGATTGCAGGCTGTTGCCATTCCTATCAGGAATTGATATCAGAGTATAAACAAAGAGAAAGAGACCTAAATTAAAGGCCTGCACTGGTCGAGGTTTTAACTAAAAAAAAAGAAAATGAGCTGTGGTTAATAAACGGATAATTAGAAGGGCATATAAAACATTGCATGATAACTACAGGAATCAAATCAGAAGAGGTCAGATAAGATTGTGAAGATGACAGGCTATATATATATATATATATATATATATACACATATACATATACACACACACACACACACACACACATCTCCCAAATATGTAACAATGTTTAGAAGATTTAGGTTTTTACCTGAAACTGTTTGCATAGATACGTTTACACCTAAAGCAGAGTCCAAAAAAATTTCTCCTCAGGTAGATGGAAACTGTTGGAGGTGTAATGAAGAAGAAAGAGATAACTGGTGTTTTGGAAGTGTAATGAAATGGCAGATTTAAAAATTCCCTGCAGAGTACTTTATCAAAAATATTAGCTGAACAAATTGATGTAACTAAGGAAATTTGTAAAACTCAGACCAGGTTCCACGATATGGTGAGATCCACTTTATTCACAGCACCATCAGACATAAAATAAAACCAATATTCCTTAAGTAAAACAAAACACAGAATATACTAAGAGCTTTCACCCTTCCAGGCTGAGGGCATCATCAGAGTACAAACATTTAGGATACACAGCAAAATAAATACTTCTCCAAAAAAAAAAAAAAAACAATGCCCACTGTTAATTGATAAATAAATTAATTAATTAGTTAATTATTCTGATTTTATATGAGTAAACCACCTAGTTATAAGAGCACCCCATACATATAAAACAACTTGTACAAAACATTTTATATCAGTAAAACATAAATATATATATATATATATATATATATATATATATATATGAAAAGATTTTTCTAATAAAAATGACCTTCCAAAATAAAAAGGTTTGTTTACAAAGGGTAATTTGATAGTATATTGTAATATTCCCAAAACAATAGGTATACATGTATAAAATTGATTATAACTATATCATAAATATCCATTATAAAATATATATATATATATATATATATATATATATATATATATATATGTAAAAATGTGAATATAAATTAGTTTAATTTAGTGGTTAAAAAACATAAAATAATAAAATAGTGAATGGTTTATATTTAAATATAAATTGTACAATAAATATTTATAAATATATGGATAAAAAATAAATAATATATACATATACATGCATGTATTGTTTGTGCAGATACAAAAATTAATATTATTAGAATGTAGTTAAATTGAACCTAATACAATTTCTTTTGTTTCTAAGTCTGTAGTTATGTTCATAATAAAAATGTTCATAATAAAAATCAGACTATACACAGTATGATCTCCATTTTAAAATACTGGAGATAGAGATATTCCCATTTAGACCAGGTAATACACTTGTATTTAACCTTAGCTGCCACAAACATTCCTTAGTCAATAGCAGGTTGTCACAATCACCTCCCTTGTCATGGTGGTTGGGAATACGATCGATGACAAAAAATACAAATCTCTTAAAATTAACACATTTAGTACTATGCATATATAGAGCATTTGTTATCTTTTTGTTTTTAATGTCCCTGTTATGTTCTAAAATGCGGTCTTTCAACTTTCTAATTGTTTTGCCCACGTAGTAGGCTGTGCAAGAAACACATGTAGCAATGTATATAACCCTTTTGGTGTTACAGTTAACATAACCAGGACATTGCAAAGATCTGCCATATCCCTGTACCATTGTGTATGGACCATCGTTAATAAATTTACAACTTTTACATAGACCACACTTACTCATTTTTGATATACAAAATTTTGTCATGTTTTTACTGCCTTCCAAAATTTCCTTCAAATTTCTTCCCTTACTGTATGTAATTTTTGGATAGTGCCCTATAATTTCCTTACAATCAGTATTGTTGGAAAAAACACAAGACCAAGTGTCATACAGTATCTTGGTTATACTACTAGATAGTTCGTTATATGGAAGAATAAATGTATCATAGTGTTTGTCTGTTGTAGCTGAATTTGTTTTCTCATTTGATAGACCATACTTAATAATGGGTTTAAAAGTGTTGTTCCTTTTGTTTGTCACTTCATCCTTAATTGCATTAATAAGGTTCAGGGGATATCCCCTATCTAGGAACATTTCAGTTATGTTCTTAATTTCTTTTTCTCTAACTAAGGAAATTATTTTTTGAGCTGGGATACAGGATCCGAATTGCCTAGACATAGTGAGGCCTTAATAAGTTTAAATCTGGTGGATGCCAAAAAAAGCAATTACTAGAAAATGGAAATCAAAATCTAAACCAACTATATGAAAATCAAAATCTAAACCAATCATAACTGATGTAGTGAATATTGTAACAATGATAAAAGAGTTAGAGCTGGCATCTTTGGAAAAGGGTAGGAGTAAATTACAAGGAAAATTATGGCAATTTGGGGAAAATACATGCAGAAAAATGTTTTGGAGGAGGAATAAGGTTTAAGAGAAGGCAGAAATTTAATAAATTATGCAATGCTGTTTAGCTTATATGATATATAAAAACAGATATGAATTATAATGCTTGCAAATGTGAATGTGTTAAGATAGTTTGACTTCTATATAAATGTAAGTTTATAGTATGTATAAAAACTGGAACTGCTACAGTAGAAGGAAAATTCTTTATTGCAAGGACAAAGTGAGCACTTTCACAACCTTCTAGGTCGCTTCATCAGACTTAATAAAACATCCCATGCCTTACTTGATATATATACTTTCAAAGTAACCAATCAGTTAAGACAAACTATTAAATATTTATATCAGACTCAATTAATTTAAAAATAGTAGAAAAAAAACATAAATAGACATAAAACTGTTAAAAACATTATGCAAGTTCAAATGTGGATACCTATAAAATCATGCAGAATGGACTTAAGTGCTTTAAGGCTCTTGCCTTTAAAAATGGTTTCAAAGAAACAGTTTCATTAATGCCTGGGGGTTTGTCTGCATTTAGTTGCAGAATCCATTTTTGCTCAGCCTCTTCTGTTCTATTTATAATGTCACCCCCTCTGATATTTTCTTCCAGAACTTCTAAGACTAAAAATTTAAAAACATGGTGCATCCCTTCAGCTTCTGCATGCTTAGCTAGGGCACTACTCTCCTTTTTGTTTACTACTGTACAGTTTTTTTATGTGGGCAAGACTAATAGAATGCATTTTAGAACATACGAGGGACATAGTAAACAAAAAGGAGAGTAGTGCCCTAGCTAGACCAACATTTCTGACTGTTAAAGAAAGTGGCAATTTACCACATACCAACTCAAAAATTTTCTGAAGCCTCTGGTTTTCTCCAAACAACTTTTCAAACTCCATTCCTGAAGTTTCAGGGCATCAGAAAAACAGGACAGATTTGCAAATATATCTTCTCACCATCAAACAACAGAACATGTAGGAATGATTGATGATGTATCATTTACTATCTCCTAAATGGCACAATAGGCTGTCATTCTGCTGCAAATATAATTTCTGCAAGATATAAACATTAACTTAGTGTTTTAACAAAAACTTTAAACAAAATGAGATTTTTATCATCAGTTTAAATTTTATAAAGATAAAAGCATAACCCATTTTATAAATACTTTCTATTAGATAATCTTTATAACTGCAATAATTTGTTCTGGTTTTACTTTAAAGTTAGCCATAGCTGATTCTTGACTTCTCATTTTGATTATTATGAAACCAAAAAATAACCTTTAAAATAGTTATTTGTTTATTTTGCAGGAATTGCATAATTACAAATCCTCCTCAGAATACTATGCCAGTGCTTTCAGTATGAGTAGTACTCTTGCTGAAATGGAGCATTTCTACATAATAGTCTTGAATGTAAATGCTTTTTAAAACTTATTACAGTACCTTTGTTGTATTCATATAAATAACATTAAAGCAGCATAGATACACTGATTCATCACACAAATATGCTGATAACTGTATAAATACATTATTTTTAATACATGTCAAAGGTCAGCAGGATAGAAAAATGGAATTTTTTTTAAACCCAACAAAGACAGTACCAAATCTAGCTTGCATAATGGTTAAAGGTATGCAAAGTATTCTCTTGGTGGCAACACAGTACGATTTTCAGGGATTACAGCTGTAAACATTAAGACTGCATAAAGATGCATGTGAAGGATGGCAGGCATTTGCTGTTTCTGTGCATGACACCATAAAAGGTATATAGAAATAAATCCAGAATGACTAAACATAATTTAATTTACTGCAGTACAGCATTCCGAACATAACAAAACAGGAAATTAACATACAAGAAAAAAATGACGAGTGAAAGTGCTATTCCCCTTAAACACAAATAGGAATGTTTAAAATGTCCGGTCAGTTCAATACTAAGCCCCATACCTCTGCCATGAAAACTCCATGTATGGTTCAGATAACGGTCGACAAAGTTGCCCTAAGTCAGTCATAACTTGTCTACACCACACACTACACACTTAAAATATCTAAATTTAGAGATTTAATTAAATAGCTATGCAAGTTAAAACAATTTGGGATAAACAGTGCAAAACCCAGCTAGGACTGCAAATCTCTCATGCAAATTTTAATGCAAATAAAAACTTAAAACTTGCTCAAGCACTGTTTGTTCAATCATGGGTTGCACAAACTGTATTTGCCAGAGTTACTGTTCCTTGGAAATCAGAGCACTTACTGGGCATTACGGTAATGTGTAAAACCTCACGGTTATGCAATTTAACCTGCTCGGAGGTCAAACTGCAGCACAGGAGACGTGACCATTATTTACATCATTTAACAACATGACTCCTTCTCCGAACTTGAGAAACTTGGAGACATAAATAAACAAGTAACCAAGCAAGTAGCACACAAACTCCAACAAACAAACAAAAATCTTGCTACAGTGCACAAGAAGACAACCAGGGTATTTTTTTAATTAAAATGTTAAGTGCTTTCATTACTTACGATGGAAATTCATCAGAACATTACAAGCAATTTAAAAGCCTTACTTAAATATCTTATACAAAAAAAGTCACATGTTAAAATTGACCTAAACTAGTCAATTAAATAATTAAGAAATCACAATCACTTTCAAACTTAAATAACCATAACGTTTTAAATTTTAAAATGTGAGTAATAGAGCAGGTTTAATTTAATCCTGGGAAATTAATTGCACCTAACTTTAACTGCCACTTTAACTCAGCTTTTCAATGTTCTTCAATAATCAATCCCCATGGGTCACACACCACTTGTTCTAATACTAAAAACTCAAGTAACGTTTTATCTCCTTTTCTATATGCTTATATACATTTATTCTTACAAATTTCAAGTAAGTGCTCATAAATGCACACCCTTAACTTCTTACAGGTTTTTCCTACATAAAATGCAGGGCATAATTTGCATTAAGCCAAATATACCACCATTCTCGAATTACAGGAAAACTGACCTCTTATCCTAATAGTTTCCCCTCTTACTGGATACTGTTTTTTAATAAAATATAAGGACACTAAGAACTGCCACCACGCATATACATACCTGAAGTGTTCATATTCTTGCTTTTTTTGAGAAAAACATGGTTTCCTTTTTCTAAATAATTCTTAAATGACATCTTCTACAGACCATGCACCGTTTATCTCCCAATTTGTCCAATAAATCACTACTCCCAGAAAAAAGGGGCCACTTTATACAGAACATCTGTAATGGCCCTACTGTCCAACCTAAATATAGAAATTCATAAGAATAAAAGTACTAATGCAGGTTTACCATGAAAAAGGTCCAGATTAACAATGTAATCTGCTTATTTGTTCAACCCACATGTGCTACATCCTGCATATTAATTAGCTTACAATGTCAAATGTCATACCAACTAATGTGAAGCTGGTATTCGACATCCCGTTTTCATCGAACCTTCATTTTGATGGTGAACCATAAATGCATTATATAAGCATAAAGAAAAGGAGAATAAACATTACTTTGAGTTTTTAGTATTAGTACAATTGGTGTTTGACCCACGGCAATTGATTATTGAAGAACATTTGGAAAGTTGTGAGTTAAAGTGGTCGTTAAAGTTAGATGCAGCTAATTTCCCAGGGTTAAATGAAACCTGCTTTATTAATCCCATTTTAAAATTAAACATTATTGTGTTTAAATTTGAAAGTATTGGACAATTTTTTGTGGTGATTTCTTAATTATTTAATTAACTAAGTAGATTGGGTCAATTTTAACATGTGACTTCGATATATTTAATTGAGGCTTTTAAGCTGTTTGTAACGGCCTGATGAAGTTCCATTGGAAGGAACAAAAGCATATAACATTTTAATAAAAAAGTACCCTGGTTTTATTGGACAAGTTGCCATTTTGTGCACCATAGCAAGTTTTTTCCTGTTTACTGAAACTTGGAGACATGTCTGGAGGCTGTTTGGCAAAAATAATTATTTTAAAGCATAGTATACTTGCCTAGAATTTAGGTTACATATTCACACTTAGCACATATGTGCTCAAGGTAACATGATTCATTTTAAAGGAACACACTGCAAAAAAAATGGCATAATTAAAAATGGAGTGGAATATCATACTCAACTGATCCAAATAAGTCTGCTCCGGATACCATGAACAATTTCTGTGATTAACAGAAAACACTGTCACCCCATAAAACATACCATTAACTTTACCTCAGAATTAATACCATGCCCAAAAATCTGGAAGTCAGCCTTCATCAGATCTGTTCCTAAAGATCAAAACGCCTTCACCAGCCACGACTTATCTCCATACTTCCTTGGCAAAATATTAGAAAACTAATTTATCATCAACTTACGACATATCTGAAAATAAATAAAATGTTTGTTCTCCAACAAACACAGCCTGTGGGCAGGAAGGAGTACATTAAATGTACTATGGACTATAACCGATGGCCTGTACCTTTGCCACAGTGGATCACTCAGTATTAACACATCCACAGACTTAAAACCTGCAAAAACTACAAGCACTGTTGGAGCTTCCCTGCTGGGTGACGAAAGAAAACATCATTTTTTTTTTGTCTGTGTGTTGCTTAAACTGATAGAGCTGCTTTCGTTTTTTTTTTCCTGTTTTAATAAATATGCTTGGTCTGGTGTTTTTTTTTTCTGTGTAGCAGACACACAAATTATCTAGGCTGCAAATTTCACATGTTCCTCCCCCCCCCCCCCCCCCCCATCGGTTAATCTGTTTCTTGAGTGATACTTAAACACACAGGGAATTTCTGGTCTTTGTCTTTTTTGATAAGACACAAAGCCTGCAAATCTAAAGGCACTGTTGTTGACTACCTGCTAGTTATTTTCCCACCCACCCTGATCTGCTTTTTAACCTTGGAGATTTTAAGCTGCCCATCCTTACTGTAAGTTGAGCTTTATAAACTCCTCCCTTTCGACACTGCTATTTATATCTTGAATTATGTTTGCCTTCCCTTGCCCTTATTTTCAAAAAAGTGAATTTTGCCTCTTCTATTGATTTACTTGCACTGAATTCATCATCTAGCTAGCTGTTGGATAAAGTAGTGCATTTTTACACTAGCAAACATTTTTCTGTGTTTTTACATAAAGGGGTCTGTGGATTTTCCATCTAGTGGCACTGGGTGGTAGGTTGAGGAAACACACTAGAGATTCCTGCATTTAGTTGTTTTACTGGCTGGAGGAATTACTAATCAGCTTACCTTGTTTTTAGTGCCTTTAAAATGTACAACTGAGTGGATCATGGCTTATTTCTACAAAGTGAAGTACTTTCACTGAATAATCACACTTTTATAAGCTGTTTAAAGCACAATACTATATCTGTATCTTTAAATTTGTTAGAGGTAGCCTTTCACTCTGGACACTCTTTTACTGTGCTTTTACATTAGGAGGACTGGGATTAATCATCTAGTGGCAGTAGGTGTTTACCTGGCCTAAATGAGTTGGAAAGCACACGGAAGGGCTCTAGGTGTAGTTGTTTTATTGGCCAGAGGGCTCAGTCAGTTTTCTGCATTTCCAGATCTGGTATAAATTCTGCACATTTCCATACAGCTGCTTGCTGTGCCAGTGCCCTGTGGTGATGCAAACATTTGGAAACATTACCTATTTGCATTACACTGTGAAAGGATTATTGTGCGATTTACTTTATTACAGCACCCAGCGCTTTAGTGCCAAATTAGATGCAGTCTTAGCAGCAAGACAGCATCTCTGGTTAGGTTGGCTGCAGTTTACACCATGTAAGCACCCCTCCCTCACTCGAATACAAAACACCCACCACTCCTATCCTTTTAAGTAAACATTAGGACCTGCAACCATAGATGGGCACTTTCCTGCTATCTCTGCATCCAGCTTGGTTAACATGGGCATGCTGAAGCAATGTACCAATTGCCTTATGTACAAGGACAACCACTTAATTCTTGAAAAGACAAATACAGTATGTGAGAGATGCAGTTACACATTGACACTGGAGGCTAGACTCTCACATACAGGCGCAAAAACAACAATGCTTATACTTATCAAGGATATCAGAACTTGCCAGAGATTTGGGATGCATGACTAAGGCTTAAAAAGGCCCTTGTGGTCATTAGTCTAGTAAACACCTATGAACCTATAAACAGGTAGTCAGCAACTCATGCACATCACTTACCTCACCCGCAAAGGACCAGACATATAGACCCATATATGCGGAGGTGCTCACATGCAACTTACCCAAACCTCAAAGGCCTCTCAGGCTCAGTCCACAGAAACTCCACAAGTACACAAACAACACATTCCCATCAAGACACACAAAGCCACATCTCATTGTGCCTCAACTACCAAGCCCATAAGGCTAAACACTCCATGACCCAATATTCTGGTCATAGGAGACTCCACTGTGAGACATATCAATGTCCCTCTTACCAGACTGGACAAAGGGAAGGTTACACTTAGTTGCATGTTAGGAGCCAGGATTCACCGGATCATGCAAGCTCTCAGGTCAATTACTGCTAACTACCAATATGATTCAGTTATAGTCCACATGGGCGTGAATGACTTAAGATGTACCTCCTTGGACTACATGACGACAGACATGACTGAGCTCTCTGAATGTGTGTAACAGAAAGGTGTGAACCTAGCACTGAGCAACATTCTACTGTCTCCAAGGATGATGCAACAATAACTGCAGAAAATGATCGACTTTAACAACTGGCTTAGACACTGGTGTCATTCCAAAGGGGCCCAATACTTGTCAACCTGGGAGGATATGGTTGATAGTTTAATACCATCTTTGGCAAAGCAGCATGATATGTCACCTCTAGGCTTTTCGATATTGGCCAAAACGTTATCCACCCCACAGTGCCTTTTTAGGCATCGATAAACCTTCCAACATAACAAAAGCTACTCAAGAAAAGCTAAGGGTGTTACTGCTCAAATGCCAGAGGACTCAACAAAAAACTCCACTCCCTGGAAACCATCCTCACCCTGGAGAATGCTGGCATCAGAGCAGTTAATGAAACATGGTTCAAAGTCATGGAAAGCATTCCAGTAGTGCATGGCTATAATGCCTTTCATACATTCACACCACCCACTGAACATGAAAGAGCAAAAGGCAAAACTGTAACTATATAAGCACATCTCAAAGCTGGTCAAACAATATGACATGCTTCAGCTGCTCCAAGTCAAACTAACCAGAGTAAAAATCCCTTATCATATTCTTGCTAGCTGCAGGTCCCCACTATGAACCAGGAAACCCATACAGCATACCTGAAGTTACTAGGATCACTTACCATCCAGCCCAATACCACACTCATGGTGATTTTAACTACTTGTCCATTAACTGGGAGGCATACATGACCACTAACATGCAGACCCAAAGATTTCAAGACTTTGTAAATTCAAATGCCCTGGAGCAGCTAGTCTGCACTCTCACTAGGGGAACAAATATCCTAGATCTGGTACTCACAAATTCAGGAGAGTGCTGCACCATCGCTAGTGTGATGTCCTCACTGCACCATCCCTAGTGTAATGTCCTCACTGGTAAGATCAGATCACAAAGCGGTCTCCCTTGAAATAAAGATAAAACTAGTCCCCCCACCTAACCCCAAAAACTTTAAGAACGTCTCCAAGGTAAAATAACCCCTATTATGGGACAGCATATTTCCAAGCTCCCCGAAATCCAGATAACACAGAAACCTATGCATACACAAAGGCCTGTATGACCTTATAAACAAACGGCAGTACCAGACCAAAATAAACTCATGTCAAGTCACCAAAATAAGCCATCCTTGTGGACCCCTGTTATTACTACGTAGTACAACAAAAGAAAGAAAATTCTGTCAAAAAGTAAAAGTCAAACTCAAAGTAAATTTTATTGTCATTTAGAACTACACACGTGTAGCCAATTTCTTGCATCAGCTCAATGCTTGAGATTACAAAGGACAGTGAAACAACACATGCAAGTAAAGGAATAAACATAACTAATAAATATAACACTACTCTGATACATGCAAGAAAGAGCAGAGACACTTAACACTCGTATATGAAAAGAATAACCTCTCCCGAGTTAAATTAACTACACTATTTAAAGTAATACAAAAACACACTACAGATTGAAATGCCCAAGTTACTTGTCTAATATTGCACTTGAGTTAAATAATACTGACTATGGATATAATAAATAAATATTGCACGAACTTGGAATATATGCAAGTACATATTGCACAAATAAATAAATAAATGTACTTATTATGTGTCCAGACCCCTTGGACTACTGCCAAAGTTCAGACGTCTAATCACTGTAGGTTAGAAACTGTTACTGAATCTTGTAGTCCTGCAGCGGATGCTGCAACATTTCCTGCCTGATGCCAGATGCTTAAACAGTCCATGCGCAGGATGCATGTTGTCCTATATTTTTTTGGTGGCCTTTCCGATGCTTCATGCAGAATAAAGATGTTGTATCGATGGAAGACTGATGCTGGTTAGCTTTCTCTGCAACCCTCACCACTCTTTGTAGCACCTTCTTTACTTTAACTGTGCAGTTTCCAAACCACACTGTGAAGCTGCAGGATGCCCACAATATTCTGAATATTTGAATTAGTGTCTAAAATACTCGTTTTTCCTTGTAATATTTTGTACTTGGCTTGTGTATATATTATATCTCATTATATATATCAAATTATACTCAAAAATCCCATTTCTCTCATAATTACTCTGTGTAGCAATAGATGGGTTGAGGTGTATATAAGGCTTTGCTAATGTAGGTCTTTCTCTTTTCACTAATTCTTTTATTTTACTAACAAGTACCAGATCATAACATTTATCTAAAAATTCTCTCTCCATATTATCCAGCTCAAGGCTAAAAGACTCTTCTTGGGTACACAATCTACTTGCTCTTAAGAACTGGCCTATTACCACTCCCTTATATATATGCCTGGGATGCACACTCTTAGAATGTAAATATCTTGTACCTTGTACATTTTTTCTATGAATCAGAGTTTCAAAACTAGTACCAGTATTAACAATAACCAAATCCAAGAAATTTTCTCATATGACGTCTGTGTATCAAATACTAAAAATTCAGTATTCTCGTGTAAAGATGTCACAAAATTATTAAAGTTGTCATTATTACCTTGCCCCACAATAAAAAGAAGTCATCAACAAAACGTTTGAAAAACAATAGATGCTCATTTTTAAAGGAATCGTTTTCATCAAAAATAAACTGTTCTTCCCATATACTTAATACCAGATTAGCATATTTGTTAGCCATGGGAGTACCCATGGCAACACCCATTCTTTGGTGGTAAAACTGTTTATCATATAAAAAGACATTGTTATTCAATACAATGTCTAACACAGAACAAATAAGATGAATCTTAGATGCTGTAAATCCACTATATTTACATAAAAACTGTCTAACACATTCCAATATATACACATTTGGAATGACAGTAAATAGCGACCTTATGTTCACAGTGGCTAACATCAAATTAGCAGAATTATTAGTAGCAGATGACCAATTATTTAAACATATCAAAACGGCTTTTGTGTCTTTTATATAACTTTTACTTATCTTTAACAATGGAGAAAGATGTTTTTCTAAGGATTTTAATAAGGTGACAGTAACCCATTTCCCACATGACATGTTGGGTCTCACTGGAGGTGTAATGAGACATTTACGTATTTTTGAAAGCCCATATAGCATGGGAATAGTGGGATTTTCTAAATACAAACAACTGTATTGTTCAGGTGTTATGGAACCATCCAAAGAATCATACAAAAAACTTTTGACTCTACTTATAACATTGTTCACAAAAATACTACTAACTTGACTAAAGGTTTCACCATCATTTAAAAAAGCAAACATCCATATCTTGTATTGATCAGCATCCATTAAAACAATTTTGCAACCCCTTGTCGGCTTGTTTTATAATTATGCTATTATTAGAACACAAATTTATATAAAGTCATTCGCTCATCATTACTTAAAGTATTTCTTCGGATTTTTTTGTTTAAAAAACAAGTCATACAATTCTTGTTCACATAATGCATAGAACACATTCATAGTAGGAGCACCAATGGAAATGAATAAACTGCTACGCCTTAATACATCATTATCTATATCTGTTCTATTTTTATAAATAAATTTTAAATCAATAGACCTAGCAAACAGTCTAAGTTCCGTAACCATTTCATTAAAGTTGCCTTCAAAAGAAGGGACAAACGAAAGTCCTTTATTCTATACACTCAGTTCAAAAGGATTCAACTCATAACTAAAAGTCCTTACTTTTTTGTTTTAAATTAATGGGCTCACCAAATCCATCTTGTTCACTCTGCGGGTTTCTAACCGTGAGTTCATAGAGTCCGTCTCTTCTTCTATGCAGTTCCTTTTCCTGCTCTTGCTCCGCCCACTGGATCTCTCTTTGAAACGGGATTGTTGGTCTAAATGGAGCAGTGTTATTGCTAAAAAGTCTACCGAATGGTTTTGATCAGAGAAGGCTCGGTTCCTGTTGTTTGAACATTTACAGTCACCTGAGCTAAAGCAGACATACTTGGTTCATTTCCCACATTAACTGATGCAAAGCTGTCCAAATCTTTTACAACCTCGCTACATTTTGTTACAAAAGGTTGTGCATATTGTAGTTTAGATGAGGAAAGAGAGACATTCTCTCTCTGTGAAGATGGTAAAACTTTCGTATGCACTTCCTGAAGCCTTCCCACATTCGACTTAGCTGCATTTGGATGTTTCAGCCAGTCAAAAATATTCTCATCTTTAAAATCATTGAGGTCATGCAGCAACTTATTTTTGTTATAGCAATAAGTTTATTTTCATACGTTTTAAGTCTCTCTAACATTTGGTTATAACTAAAGTCTGACGAATTAACAAGTTTATCTTCTAAAACTTCCATTATTTCAGCCTCATATTTTGAAAAGAAAGTATTCATTAGGTACATATAGTCTGCACCTAATTTTAAGTTCAGTTCCTGCCATTTCAAACAGTAACTCTGGATATTTACTTCCATAAATTGGCATTTTTACAATTCTCAGTCCTCTCGGGACTATCGCTATTTTTAAATACACATCAAAACGTAGTCTTTACCAGTGCATTCTTTTAAACATCTCAATTTTATGTTCAAGTGTTCTTAAATCTTCCAAGAGCTCGTCTACTTGTATATTACTGCTAGTAGTATTACTTACAGTATAATTCTCAGCAGTCTTTGCACGCAGCTCCAACAGAGGATTGTTATTAACCGTAAGGAAACCTTGTAGGCAGTTCAGCATAGAAGGCAGGTTTAAAGACTAACAGGCTGAAAATGGATGCACCACAGAAATAAACCAAAGTCACAGAACAGTAGATAAATACTCATCTAGTGGTGGAAGAACTCCCAGACAAAGTGGCAAAAAAACAAAATTTCACAGTAAAAAAAAAAAAAAAAAAAAAGAGTCCAGTAGTTCAACATCCAAAATTTTAATTGAGCATACAGCATGTATCTATGAATTTACATGGGGGGACAGTGAATAAAAAATTAATGTTTAGAATATAAATCGATCACCTTTTTTAGGGCTGATAAATCCCCTGGTTTAAACTCTTGTAATAGTCTGAAACCAGTTTTAAAAATGAAACATGATACTTTGTAGTACTTCTAAATGAGCATATTACTTTTAACTAATTATGTCTCTAAAGGTATCTTAGCACATGTTCTGTATTGTGTTGTCTATTGGCTAGTGTTTTTATACACACATATATCAGTTTTATTGCACTATATGTTATGCATTGAAGAAGGGTCTGTGACTCGAAAGCTTTTCTGTTTTGTACTGTGCATGCTCAATTAAAATTTTGGATAGTGAACTACTGGACTCTTTTACTGGGAATACTAGGACCCACTCCTGTTCAGAATATACTTCTCTGAAGTCAAGGCTAATGTGAAAGGCCTCTGGATGATGATGTTTGCCAATGACTGCTAGCTGGGGACAATCATTGAATCACCCAACAATGTAGATATCCTTCAGGGCGGTCTAGATCAGACAAACGACTGGTGCCAGAACCATGGCCAAAATCTAAATGCATAAAAATGCATCATCATACCCTTTAGGAAGTTAAGTACCCCTGTAAATTACAACATCACTAGCACACCCCTTACAGTACACTCAGAGGTGAGTGATCTAGGCACACAGATAGACAACAGCCTGAACTTTGACTGTCACGTAGTGATGAGCAAACCCATTTATATGGCATAACTTATAAGTAAAGGTATGGTATCCAGAACCAAGGAAATTATAGTCCCGTTGTACTCAGCCCTCATTAGACCAATAATGGAGTTAACAATGCACCATTTGCCATGTACTTGACCAGGCATCTAGAGCAGCTGGAGTGACCTCAGAGGTTCCTCTCAAAGAAAATAAAGGGTGTAATGTGATATAAAAATCCTATCCTTTTTTTTTTTTTTGTCTCCTACCAAACTATTAAGGAGCGACCTATGCCTGACCTACAAGGCACTCAAATCCAAACCCGAGGGAGCTGCTACACATCTGCAAGTCAAACAACAAGAGGGTTACCTGATCTAAGGATCTAAACTTAGTCAGTGACTCAAACAAAACATGCTGGAGAGACAGAGATGCGTCTCAGAGATTGACCTGTCTTTGGAATAGGCTTCCTATTCACATTAAACAGAGCCCTTCCCTGACCCTCTTCAATTGCAGTTTGGATCAATGGATGGGGAATTCCATATTCAAACCTGGGATAGTGCCTATGTCTCTTATGGACAGGGGCAATCTGTAAGATTCTCAATGCAGAGGTACAAATCTATGCCATCCACTTGCTCCTAGGGGCCATATATTGGGTAAAATCGGGTTATATTGGCTAGACCCATGCTCGTTAGCTTAGTAATCTCCTACAAACCTATGGAAAGCTTCTCCTTAACCTAAAAAAGGAGGGTTATGCGCTTTTGTACAAAAACTTTGCAAAGCTCCCAGGTCCCTCAAGCTTTCTGAACAGCATAATTACCTTTAATGACACCACTACTTCATTTAGATATGTAAGCATCAGGCTTGACTGATCTCTTAACTTTCAACAGCACATTCAAAATTACATCCAAAATCAACCACCTCTTTTTCTGGGCTCAGAAAATATTTCAATTCCTTTCATCACCAGCTAGAGCAACCATTGTGAATGTATCCAGCTTGTAAAACTTTAGTTTGGCTTACCTTTGCTTGTTAACTCCTCTTACAAAAAGATAGCAATAACATAGACCTTACATAATAAAATGTGTCACTTCATCAACAATTCCCCTCACCATGAACACCACGGTCTTACTTTATCCAAGGCAAACTGGCTCCAAGTACAAACCAGATCCAACCTAGTTCTGGGCCCTCAGCTCTTCAGATTACTCCATTAAGATGCTCCTTCTCCCGTTGTAATGAAACTTATTACCACCCCAATCTACAACCTCAGGCCTTAGTAAACACACCATGTCTACCAAATTACATAGCTCCAACTAGTTTCTCTGTACTTGATCTAAAATTGTGACAATCTCTTCCTCACTATTGCATCAAGCATACTAAAACACAGGTCCGAACTCAAACAGTATTTCTTTCAACAATAAAAATGCCAGAATGTAGGATATACCACTTAACTAATGTTACACTGCACTAAACTAATTTCCTTGCACATCAACCCCCATTTACACCACTTCTCTACTGGTACCGCTGTGTCCCCTTCCTGTAACTATGTGCATAGCTTCACCTTCTTCTTGCCCACTGTCATCTTACAACTTTTACCTTTCTCATGCCTCATGCCTCCTTGGACTCTGTCTTTACCATTGCTTATCTGTTGCTTTGTCATTCAAACACTTGCATTACTCCTACAACTTTACAAGGCTTCTCACTTTTTTCTTGGTGCTCCTCTGATTCCTTCTTGTAAAATGTGCACCTCAACATGTAAGGTTTGTACATAGTACCACTTTTGTGACTACTTAATATTACCTTTCTATTCCACTGTTAGCTGCGGTCATTACATTTTTGGTACTTGCGTATTATAGCAACCAGATTACAAGTCTCTCGCAACCAGCTTCCAAATTGAATCCAACAACAATAACAGTATGTTATGTTGATGGAATTACTTTACTGACTGTACACTTAGAAGTTGGGAGTTCAGTAACCTTTACTACTCTTTCTGCTTATAAAATGAATGGGGGACTGGGAGGAGAATGGGGAGCAATTGAACATGGCATCCAGAAATATGACCACTCCTTCTACCACATCAGGGCCTTATTACAATCAAACATGAGTCACACAATCTAAATATTTCTAAACATGAACAACACAGTACAATTGTAAGCCTTTTTTCAATTATAATTTCCCTTTACAGCTGACTATAACAAAGTGCAGCTCAATAACGGAACCAAAAAAGTTTGTGAGGTATACACTGCCTGCACCCAGCTTTCCGCTCGACACTTTCCTCAAACGTGATCAACTATCTTCATAAAGGTATAGTCCAAACACAGCAGCTGACATTTATTAAATTGCCACCTCACAGTCAATACCACTTCAGTACTATGAAACAGATAAACACAGTCCATGTTAACAGCAAATAAGAACGGAAATGACCCGCAACCTGCCTTCGATCACGATGTCTTTTATCACATACATTACGGCATTCAGGGTCTGCGGTCCACAAATAAAAGTTTTTCACTTCTTTTAAGTATTTACACCTGTCACATCTACAAATACCCATGTCCTCCTTGTAAGCAGTTCCTCTTCCTCGTTTGGATTCCACAACTTGCATACCTTCTTGATTCAACAACTTCCCATTACCTGCCATTTGGAATTGGGTTGTGATAATACGCAAGTACCCATTTTTTTTTGTTGTTGGTTGTTACTGCACATTCTAAATGTTACCCAGGCTGATCTAACAGTTGGGTCTGCACTACCCCGATACACAAAAGGTAAATCAATATAAAAATAATACATAAAATTATCTGTGGTATGATCTCACTTACTCTCATTAGGGGTAATATATAAATTACCAACCATGGGATGGGGTAAGGCCAATCTCTAACCAAATGGGAAAGGTTAATTTGAGCACAAAAATGTACAAGTAAATAAGAAAAACATTTGATGGAATCATACTATGAACAAAATGTCACACAATAAATAAAATGCAACATATTATCAATAAACAATGATGTGATCATCTAGCTACAAGATAAGGCATTCTTTAGAAGCCTACAGACATTAAAACTGTTGCAACAAGTTCAATTAAAAATGTACTGTCAGATTACTCAACATACCTGGTACTTTTCTACCCATAGAAAAGGAAACTTTATCTAAACCCCATGAATCGTGTCAACAAAATGTAGGCATCTCCTAAACCTATGACAGCAGGCTGTAACTGTATCAATTCACAAAGGGTGGAGGGTCACATCACACCCAAACAACTTCAGACCCCATCAACCCTAACCAGTACTATATATAAAAATTACAGAGACTGTAAAAATCGATCTTATCCAAAATGAGAGAGGGTACCTACTTCTGTTAACTATGAAACAGTAGGAGTCTGTCAAAGGGAAATACTGCCTTCTCAACCTTGTGACAATCTTTGAAGAGTTAAAGGAAACACTTGATGAAGTAGTGACAGAGCACACAGTTTATCATGACTTCACTAAGATTTTTGGCACTACGCTACATATGAGATTAATGGACTATTAAAAAGCAATAAATGTTGTACCATATGTAATGCAATGGTTAAAAAACAGTAGGCCAAAAGTTGGGGATTACTAATGGTGTCCCAAGGGCTATCTACTGAGGCCACTTCTTTTGGGGTTATTCCTCACAGATACAAAAAGTGTGAAATGGCCTACAGATAAAAGAAAAATATGCCAATACCTTCAATGTGGGTAACAATCATAATTAAATTCACTAAAAAAAGACAAAATCTTCCAAGGTGGTCTATAAATGAGCATCATCTGACTTTGTTTTGCAATTGTAATTTATGTCCCTTTTGCAGATACATAATACAAAAATGATACCAGCATTGAAG
Organism: Protopterus annectens; assembly: GCF_019279795.1. NCBI lineage: Eukaryota > Metazoa > Chordata > Ceratodontiformes > Protopteridae > Protopterus > Protopterus annectens. The sequence goes on along the minus strand of NC_056746.1, from coordinate 1,296,137,598 downwards.
ATCTTGGGACTGTGGTAGATAAAACATATAAACTAAACTTTGAGCAGGGTATTATCTAATAAAGTAAGAAAATCATAACCCATAATTATTCAGAGAAGGCCACTGCACCACTTTAGACATCACTGATCTTTCTAATCAACTAGAAAACACAAATGCTGCATTTTGGAGAATTCAAAGCCGCATGAACAAACTTAAAAAAACAATAATTCCTTACTAGAATAATCATAGGGTTACAAAATTTGAGCTACTTAAAAAGGCTTTTACAGTCTAATTATTGTAGATTAGTACGAGTTGACCTATGTCAATTTGAGCTACTTAAAAAGGCTTTTACAGTCTAATTATTATAGATTAGTATGAGTTGACCTATGTCTGGTCACAATTTCTGATCTGCTCCTGTATAAAAGTCTATATCTGGAACAAACTGCTGTGGAAGCTAACATTAGATCAACAACAGAAAACAATGGACAACTAAATTAGAGAGTATATACCAAGATTATGAAATGTGTCACTTTTTATTACCAGAAATTAACTGCTAACTTCCTTGAAATACAATCTTTTTATTTATTATGTAAACACACCTTTACTGAATTATCATTTGTGACACAAGCAATTTTACATTTATACAAAAGTAATCAAATTGTACTAACAAGTTCACATTTGCAAACATACTTCACATATTATTGCTATATGTCATATAAGGGTCTATATAATGTTGCCGAGCTCTCAAAAGTTCGAATGTCATATGGTCGACACCATATATCGAACTTTTAAAAGTACGAATGTTTCAACGGAGATCTCCGTACAGTGCGGAATGGGAAGACTTCCCTTTTCTTCAATGTAGTGTGATCTCGGAGTTGGTGTATTTAAAGAGTGGGGGGGGGGTGTAGGGGGGCTTGCTCCCTGCTTAAACCATTCAGGTAGGTTTTTTTCTTTGTTTTTTTTTTTTATTACATTTTCAAAATGTTAAAAGTTCGATCATATGGTGTTGACCACATGACGTTCGAACTTTTAAAAGTTCGATTATGTAATACAGACGCTCATATAACCTAGGCAACATTACATAAATTATTCAATTTGTGCCCTTTTTTTAAACAAGTAACATCTTTATTAAATCATCACTTACGACATAAGCAATCAAAAATATATATAAATGAAAACAAAACAAACCAAACACAATCCTAGTTGCAAGCATTTTATATCACAAACCATACTGACACACTCCCAGTTGCAAAGTTTATACATCACTTACAATCTGCCCAATCATTTTCAGTCAAACATCAAACAGCTCCTTTACGTCTTGCCTTCTCTTAAACCTCATTCCTCTTCTGTATGTATTGTTCTCACAATTCCCATTTTTTTCCTACCTCCTTGAAATATAACCATGGGAAGGACAATTTACGAACACATGCTTATGGTAATCAAGTTTTTTGAATGCCTGTAGATTGTAAGCTTGACAATCAAAACCTATGGACTCTATCAAAAAAGAGACAATTTTACCTCTTATGCTGTTTAACACAAGATCAATACAATGCAGAACTGTAAAGCAAGGAACACTTGCTCAAAGAAACTGGCAAAAAGTGAAGCCCAGAATTAATTAATTTATTTTACATTTGTTGACTGGGATTGTCCGACTGAACTGAAGAGCCCTTTTTCAGCAGAGGCCCGGGGAGAAAAGCTCCAACATATTATACAATTTTCATTTTAAATTAGCATTAAACAGGAATGTTACAGGATTATTACGATTATTATTCCCGGTCAACAAATGTTAAATAAATAAATAAATAAATATTACAAGGCATTAAGTGGTAATATAATGCTATACAGTGTCAATAATCAGGTGTATAGCAAAACTATTTCAAGATGTATAAAAAGAAATACGTTATTAAGATGAATATAGTTTTTGGGTAAGTGGTTACAAAAACCCAGTTTTATCATAATGTAGTTGCATGAAGGCAAGATAATTACAACAGAATGTTTCTCGGAGGCAATTTGCTTAATAGATTTTAGAAGACAGTAGAAAGACTAGTCAAGGAAGATTAGAGAGAGCTAATGAGAATAATGAGTTAAGGGCAGAAAGTAGATTAAGGCATGAGAAGTAGGGGATGTTTAAGGAGGGAGAGTGCAGTGGCAGGACCAGTGACTTTTAAAGTGCTCTTTGGTGGCTGTCGAATTGTTTAGGATGTGTAAGGGTCCTGATTTCTAGTGGGAGCCTATTCCAGGCAATAGTGGGGTGATAGCTGTACATGTTGCGTCCAAATTTAAACTTGGGTTTGAGATATGTAGTAGGTCTTGGTTAGAGCTTCGGAGAGGTCTGGAGGGAGGAATAATGGGAGATGAGAGGGGATAGTGCTGGGCAGTAGGAAGGCTAGTATAGGATAGAATGGATAATCTGGAGCTGAGAGAGAATAAGCTGGGAGGTAATTCAAGCCAGTTTTGCTGGATTCTCAAATCATAAACTAGTTTACTCTGCTCTGAAAGTGAACTTTCCAACTTCCACTTCTCAAGCACATAAACTAATTTATTAGAATCAAAAAATCCTAATAATAATAATAATAATAATAATAATAATAATAATAATAATACCTTGTAGTATGTTGAGTTTTAGCTACTCCTATAGCCTACCATTCACCACAGACAAAAAAAGCAAAAAAACTCTATATGAGCACCAAGACACTTAATACTACCAAACAAACAGCTGAAAAAAGGTGCTGTTCTACAGACAAAAGCAAGAAGCAAAGTGTTCTGATTAACCAACAGCTTTACAAGCTGTTTGACACTAAACAATGCAATTTTTGTGATAGCTGAATATGCTTCTCACTTTCAAAGCTGTCGCTGTCCAATGTTGTTCTGTAGTGCTTGCTGTATCTGTTGAGGAGTGAGGATACAGTATAACAGCTCGTAAAAATATATAACAAAAGTTATTATGTACTTTTCTGGTGCCAGAAGAAAATGCACAAGAACCTTATCCTTTTGGTAGTTTTGGAGTGTAAACACTATGGCCCATGCACTACAAGCATGTTATAGCAAGAGACATACATGAGAAATATATTACTGCTACTGAGGATTGCATTGCCTCACCAAACAGATACACACAGCAGCTGTCACCAGAATAAACTAGAGAAACTTTTGACAGCTTTTTATCACACACTTTGCACTGCCACTCAAACAAAAGTGCAGCACACAGTGCATAGCAGCTTTTAAAGCAGTTGGTTGACAACCTGCTCAATATGCTTCAGGCTGTCATCTATATTGCAGCATGAAGTGTGCGACTGACTGCCCTCCTACACTTTTTCTAATTTGTAATATATCGGGAAGAAAAACTCCCCATGCACAGAGAATTATTACAGGGCTGCATATCATAACTTCAGCTTGTTATATGTTCTTGAAACTGATTACAAGATTCATCTCTTAAACTTTGCTCTTGAGTTGGTATTCCCGAAATTCATTTCTTGAATAAATAAACTGGCTATGAAGAGTCAATAACCAAATAATAATCCTCCAATTGCTTGTAAATACACCATTTTGGGGTGTGGTTTATGCATAACTTTCAACCTTCCATCTTCAAAATGAGGAACACTAGCCATCATACTGTGGAATAAATGGGCAAAATGTGGAACGCATTTTAACGGCAGCCGGAAGAAGACTTAACTTCAACTAAGAATGTCATAGGATGGTTAAAAATGCTGATTTTACTTATTTAAAAAAATAATATTTATTATCATTTACTATGGATATCAATTAAAAAAATTCCCAACACTGAGTGTGTGATAGACCTTTCAATGTGGAATTTCAAGGAACATGAACGTTTTAAGACCCCAAATGAGGTATATTTGAGAAGTATGGGTTAATATGAAACATGGTCATATTAAACTAATTTATCCCATGATGAAAATCATAGAGAAATTCTGTATGCATATACACCAAATGAATATATGGATGTTTACTTGCCCTTCTTTAAAAGTAGTAAAAAAATGGAGAATGCTAAATACATCAGCATCACCACATCAAACTACCTGCTTATACAGACGTGCTTAATCCATGGACTGAAAATACAGAAATCACATAGTTATCAACTCTAAAAACGTCTATACTGGGTGATACAGCTGAACACTCATATTTACACAAGTGACAATACGAATCACTTTCGCATTACACAAAACCTGTAACTGCATCTTGCAAAACATTAGAAGCTTCTTTTTTTTGCAGCAAATGTATTATAGTATAAGGAAACCTTGCAGTTTTCCACTTCAGTTACAGCAATGTTTTCTACAGTGCATTACAGATTTCATTTATTTATTTTTGTTTAAAATATTAAAAGCTGCTGCACTTTTTGCTTGATTTTCAGAAAGCAAAGGTGAGAGATTCACAGTGGCCATGCAAAACATCAAGGCAAACAAAAGTTAAACAGTGGAACCTGGAGAAAGGAAACAAAAGCAAGCTCTTATTTTCTGAATTTATGTCATCACCATCTCGAAACGCAAATTACCTACTTAGAACAGTGCAAAACAGTTGTATATTACATGACAGCAGGTGCACAAATATGCAACACAATACACACCTTGAAATTCTCCAAATGCTTCCATATCAAACATTACCTATAAGGTATTCAACATCGTACTACTGCAAAGCTAATACATTTAATTTGCAAAATGCTTCACTTTGCAACAAAGCTTTGTAGCATTAAGGATCGGACATTAAGCTCTCTCATGACTTTTCTACCAGAGTGAAATGACTAGCAGATGGACAAATTCAGTAAGCAGCGGCCTAGCAACGGCTAAACAAAGCACATCTTCTGCAAGAATAATAATCGCAGATCATTTACTCCAACTCCGTAATCTCGTAATGACTAAAACAATAATTGAAACAAACCAGGAGGCCTGGTCCGCCATTGTTTAGGACGTGAAAACATTGTAAAACAGAGTACTTAAGCATCAGTTGCTCCAACTACCGGCCATTACTGCCCTGTACCCTTCTAGTCCCGGATTAGAAGGGAACACAGACTCACTTCCTTAGCAACCGCTCTAGCGGAGTTGAACTCATTTCCTTAGCAAGTACTATGAGGGAGGGACTCGTTTCTGACTGGGAAGGCGACGCCCTCTTTAACATATGGGATTATACGTTTTTTTTTATTTCTACATTTAAATTAGTGTACCTTTGTGACACTTAAGGATATGTGCGGCATATAATCCTCATGTCCGTGGTCCGGACATGAGGGTTACAAAAATCTACATATCACTGTAGACAAGCAGCTCTTACCTCTCAACTGTCTCTGATTTTTGACTGAAATGTTAATTCTGTCCCTTTTAATCCCTCCTAAAACCGGTGACTTTTGGAGAAAAGTGGTGAATTGATAGTCGAGTTACAGGCTTCTTTTATGTCATAAATGTATATTAATTGACATTCTCTTAGTCTGTTGATGTCCCGAGATAATAGTGGTAATATTTTAAAAGTATCCCTGATTATTTCTGGATTTCTCCTGGTTGGTTGAGAGCTATGGCGACTAACCAGAAGTCACAGTTGACAATAACCATGTTGGTAAATAAGGTTACACTTGTATTTTCCATTAACTGGATTTATAAAACTAGTGATACGGAGACTACATCTAAGCAGGATTAGGACTGGTGTTAACCTAAAACACAGGCTGCCGATAAGGTTTACTGGTGATACGTGCAATCAAGTACAAGAACTTCATTTTGAAAGTCACTCAGCTTGATGTAACGATGCCATCGATTCTAAAACAATAATTAGGTGAAGTGTAAAGTTATGCCGAGCCACGACCACTGGATCTGCGATGGCACACCATACCCCCCCCCCACAGTAAAGCCCAGGCGGGTTATGTAGAAGTGTTTGCATGCGGCTCAGTTTTCCAGTAGTACAATTCTGGTCAAAGCCGCGCCAGATTTTAAATATTGCTCTTATGAACGTGTTAACATGTATTTTTGTAGGATATTAAGACTGAAGCTCTGCATGCCCTCCCTGTGGTCGCGTGGGTTTCCTCCGGGTGCCCCGGTTCCTCCCACATCCAAAAGACATGCTTTTTAGTTTTTAGGTGGATTGGACACTCTAAATTGTCCCTACGTGTGATTGCGTGCGTGCGTGCGTGCGTGTGTGTGCCTTCTGCGGAAGGTTGGGCGCCGGGCTGGCAACTCGACACCGTAAACCTCCACTGCCAATCATGAGTGGACAGGTGATCCGCTGTGGCGACCCCCCCCCCCCCCAACCGGGAAAAGCCGAAGGAAGAAGATTAAGAATGAAACTCAAATGTCCATGAGCAAGGGAGCCCGCAGGATTTTTTGCAAGGGAGGGGGGGTGCAAACCCAAACCCCACCCATGCAGCCCCACCCCCTCTGCTGACCCCACCCCCGCCCACACAGTCATTCCAGCATCCCATTTATTTCTCCCTATTTGTCATAGACACTGTTTAAATCTCTCAGTGTGCATACTGTTTTATGCTTTACTTCTACAATAATTACAGATATTTGGATTTCATTTACAACTTTTATTTCAAATTTTACAGCACAAACACTGATAGACATTTACTAAACCTAAACAAAGCAATAGTCTTAAAATGAAAAGAGACTTAGCATTAAAACTTCTCTACCTTTGAAGCCCACATTCACTGAAACAACATTGAAACCCGCATTCAAAGAAAATGCATCTGGCCAGTGGCAGGGTAAGTTTACCATTGGGCTTTTTTCAAATCATAGGTATCTTGCACACATTTTTAGAACCAATCAAACGTTATTTGATTCACCTTCCTGACTGTATTAATTATACTATATAATAATTTAATTATATCCCTTGTATAATACAGCACCACTTGCTAGAGTGTGTTTTAAATTTATAGTTCTGAACATTTTTCCTTTAAGCAATGAAACAAATCATATGAACCAATAATGACAACCTGCCCAATTCAAAACATTTCAACCATAAAGGGCCACTCAAACTTCTGTTATACAATCCACCAATATCAATCAATATGCAGAATCTCTGCAGAAGGAAATGTCATCTGAATAAATTCCACATTAAAGAGATCTGAAACTAATGCAAAGGTTGTTGCTAGAAAACTTTATATTTCAGTGTTTCATCTACAAATTCAGTGCCTACTGATCTTAAAGAATAAATTGCCCATGCTACATTTAAAAAAATGGTAAGTTGGTGTACTGCAATAAGAAATGGGTGGCAAGTTGAAAAACTGGTTCATAGTTACTAGGCATTTCCTCCAAAGGAGGACATTCTCAGGACTGCAGCACCCCATCCCCTTAAAATACAAATCTATATGCTGTGGGAGTAGAACCTATAGCCCTCTACATCAAGATGCAAGTATGCTACCTACTGTGCTACTAACACTGCTTTCAAATTCTATACCACAACAGTGATACCATTTGCTTATCAAAACAGTTGCACATTTTAAGCAGGCGTAGCATGAGCAGCAGTAAATTTCTCTTCCCTTGAAGCTCACAAGTCCTTAAAAATACACGTGAAAATAAATTCCACCTGCTAACTCTAACTAGGGCATTTCGCACTCTCACACACACAACCCTCATCGTCTTAGTGCAAGAAATCTGAACAAAGCCTAAAATAAACAGGGACAGATTATAAATATTGCCCTCATGAACTTAGAAAGTTGCTAAAAATAACATAATTTGCTAGTATGCATTTTTCTAAAGGATATGATGTCTAAAACTCAAACATCTGTTATTATTTAGCAACTTCAATCCTTTTAGAAGGAATATGGAGCAAAAATCTGGACATTCTGCAAAAACCTGGACAGCTGAGGGGTATGCTACCTCACTTTTATACACACACACACACCTCTCAATCTCTTAGCACAAGAAATCTGGACAAAGCCTGTTATAATGTTGGGGACCAGGGCCCAAAACTAGGGACCCATTTAAAAAGTTGCTATAATAACAGGATTTGTGTTAGAATGCATTTTCTAAAGGATGATGTCTGAAGCTCAAATACATGTCATTATTTAGTAACTTTAATCCTTAGCTCATCCCAGTGATTTATCAAGAAAAAAATATTTTTTATGAGGAGCAGACCAAAAATATAAAGCAAAAATCTGGACATTCTGTGAAAATCTTTACAGTTCCGAGGTATGACACACACATACATTCCCATACCTCCTTAGAAAGTGGATAGAACAACACGTTTTGTATTAGTATGCATTTTCTGAGGATATGAAGCCTAAAACTCAAATGTCTGCCAACATTTTCTGACTTCAATCCTCAGTGATTTGCAAGAAAAAACACAATTTTATGAGAAACAAACCAAAAGTATGAGGCAAAAATCTGGATAATTGTGAGGTATGACCCCCTCCTTACTTACTTACACACACACAGACCTACCTCCCTCTTACAAACACACATATACACACACCCATACCTTTCCCTACCTATTTCTTATACACACACACACACACACTCACACACACACACACACACACACACACACACACACACACACACACACACACCCATACCTTTCCCTACCTATTTCTTACACACACACACACACACACACACACACACACACACACACACACACACACACACACACATACACCCATACCTTTCCCTACTTATTTCTTACACACACACACACACACACACACACACACACACACACACACACACACACACACAAATCCATAACTTTCCCTACCTCTTTCTTACACACACACACACACACACACACACACACACACACACACACACACACACACACACACACCTTTCCCTACCTATTTCTTACAAACACACACACACACACACATACCTTTCCCTACCTCTTTCTTACACACACACACACACACACACACACACACACACACACACACACACACACACACACACACACACACCTTTCCCTACCTATTTCTTACACACCCACACCCATACCTTTCCCTACCTATTTCTCCCCAGCCTTCCTCATTGTCTGTTCATTGACAAGGAAACTCGATCTGCGCAGAGGCCACTTTCATTGGTGGTCAAGGGAGAATATTACACATCAGCATGCTATATAGGAGATTTTCTATTGCAAATGTTTTGCTGGTGATTAAAGTCTACAAATCTAAATCACCATATTATTTGACTAGTCAGCAAAATATCAAAATCAGGAAGGCCAAAACAAACTATGAACTGAAACTGACTTCTGAAACCAGGGAAATATAAAACTCCTTCTTTAACTACATTTGGAAATTAAGAAATAACACCCAGCAATGCTCTGATTTAATCCAAGACAGCATAACACACTTTGATAGTAAGGATATGGCTAATATGCTAACAGATAAATGCAAACTTCAACCCAGAAACAGTCACTGAATTTTCACAATTTCCTGCATCCCTTACAGTTAACATGTAACATTTTATGATTATTCCCTCAAAAATTAAAAATACCACTTCCATGGGCCCAAACCATATTCCCTGAATTCTTAATAGCAGCAAACATGTCCTTGGTGAGCTCCTCATGAACTTATTTAATTTAAGCTTAGCAATAAGGCATGTTCCTGGAGTACAGAGAACAGCTGTTGTGATGCTCCTGCATAAGGAATTGGTCAGTAATCATTTGATATTCGCAGTGTCTCAGAATAGTGAAACTGAACAGCCAAAAATTTGGACTTCCATATACCAGGTCTGAAATTGCTGTTTCTCAGAATATTTCCTTTTCTCTGAGTTATGGCAATCTCAGAGTTGCTATTTCAAAGTTTGCAGTGTATGGTGAGTTTATTCCCCATACTGAAGGATGCAGGGGATCCTAATGCAAAAAACAACGTTAGAGGCGAGCATCACTGTTTGACATTTGATCTTCTCCAGTGTTTTCAGATCTTTTTTTCTTTTTTTTCATAAATCCAAGTATCAGAAATATGAGTCTTAGAATTATACTAGAAAGATGGGTGGTCCCTAGTACACACCCTGGAAATTATTGATTTATTAACCTTACCAGTCTAACGTACAAAAACATGGGCAAACCACATCTGACGTCTTAAATTATGATACCAAAAATAACACAAAACTTGTCAATCTCCAGTTTAATGTTGTCAAAGTCAGGTTATGTTTAATCTGTAATTTTCAATAATTTAAAAAACCTGAATGAAACCCATGTGAGCAGGGAACATTGATTTACATTCTCAAAAAAAAAATGAAATCACATTTTCATGAGATGATATCCAGGAATTATGGCTATGATTTTTTAAAGGTAATTTGTGGTTATTGCTCTTGTGTCATTATAATTTTACTGTACACACACACACTCATAGCACTTTCGGGTAGAACCCTTTATCAAGTTTAAACATCTAAAAAAATATTGTCATTAAAAAGTATCTTTTAGCCAATCAGAAAAAAAGAATGCAAATAAAACATAACATTTGTTAAAATATCATTAGTTAAACAGAACAATTGCATCCTATCATATCTTTTACATCCTGACAAATTAATCTATTCTCAATGGCGAAATAAAGATGGCAAAAACCAATAAGGATCAAGTATATGCTGGAAAAAGATTAGTGCTATCAAGAACATTCAGACGAATCTGTCTTCATTGGTCATATGGAGAACACAGTGACCAATTAAAATTATACCGTTGCTAGGCACAGTGGCAAAAGTATCTATACTACTCCCTAATGCTGAATGTTCTTAAATATAGTTTCACTGTTCAGGGACCCAACTCACTAATTAAAATCATCCCATAAGCATAATATAATAAATAATGGCATATAGTATAACATTTGTCGAGATAATCGTAAATTAGACAAAGTAATTGCGTATAATTGAATGATTCACATATTCACAGCTAAACTGTCCTTATTAGTCAAATAAACAAAGTCAAAAGCCAATAGGGAATGGATGTATGCTGAAAAATCATTGGCACTGTTATATGCACTTAGACCAGTACATCAGCAAATATCAATCTATCTCTGTTGGTCAAAAAGAGATACCTGATGACCAATCCAAAACATGTGAAACCAAACAACTCAGTGCTATTGTAAAACACAGAAGCAAATGTGTCTAAGAACGTTGTCACACTTCGTATTCTTGGATATGATTTAACCATTTAAAGGCATAGCAGACTAATTAAAACCATTCCTATTTCATGCCCATACATATTATATACCATTAATCTAAAAAAACAAAGAAATTGTATAGAAAATATAATTTGAATGATCGAAGCAGAACTCACAGACGTGTTCTCCCGCGAAGCATTTCAAATTGCGAGTGGACAACAATGCATCTTATTCTCCCAGGGCGCGAAGCATTTCAAATTGTGAGTGGACGACAACGCACGCATGGATGTGATGCATTATGGGACTGGACCCATATCCTTTCTTAAAGAAGAATGCCAAGTCTTTCCTTAAAGAAGAATGCCAAAGTATTTTTTTTTTTTTATTAAAAGAAAATTAATCTCCTGGCCAGCCAGTTCCAGGGGGGGGGGTGCAAGTGCACCCCCTTGCACCTGCCTGCGGGCACCCTTGTCCGTGAGTATTTGGTGTCTTCAGTCCTGAATGATTTACCAGAAAAACGTAAAATTTTATGAGGAGCAGACCAAAATATAAGGCAAAATCTGGATAGCTGAGTGGTATGGGCATAAAAAAGAGGATACCTCTCAACTGTACAGATTTTTACAGAATGTCCAGATTTTGCCTCATATTTTTGGTCCATTTTTCATAAAATTGTGGTTTTCTGGCAAATCACTGGCAATTCAGTAAAAATTGAAGTCAGAAATGAATGACAGATGTTTATGTTTCAGACTTCATACCCTTTAAGTTTGTAGGAGTAGTATTTAAAAACTGTCCCTGTTTTTGGGCCTATGTCCCACCATTATTTATGGCTTTGTCCAGATTTCTTGCTCTAAGAAGTTGAGAGATGGGTGTATGCCTCTAAGCTGTCCCTCACTTATCTCAAAATTGTTGCTCTGTCCCTCCTAAAACTGGCAATTTTGAGGGAGGAAATGTGGTTGACATTTAATAAATAATGACAATAATTTGTATTATAGACATAATTCACATTCAGAGTCTTTTATTCTATCAATTTCACATGTTAATAGTACTAATATATTTTAAAAGGTGTCTCCGATCTGGATTTTTTTCCCTGAGTCTGTGAATAAGAGCTTGTGAACTTTTGAGTAGGGTTGCCAACTTTTCAAATACCCAAAGTAGGACACTTGGTAGAAACGTGAGATTTTTTTCAGGACAAACCAAACCCACTGAAAGGTAACTGCTTTATGTAACTATTAAAAAAAGAAAGGAGCTTTCTTTGTTCTAAAATTTCAGGACACTTTTATTTTGTTTGTTTTCTTTTTATTTTATTTTTTCCGCAGAACACAGCTGCCACCAATGGACTGTTCTGTGCAAAGAGGGACAAGTGGTATCCCTAGCTATGAGGACATAGAAAAGAATAGACACTCCGGAGTAGCAGAGTCCACTTTATTGGGTGAGCAACACTTCCAAACATCCCTGTTCAAAAACTCAGCCTAAAATCAACTAACTCCAAGAGCTTTTCAGAACCATTTCTTTTAAGCAGGAATTTATACAACATTTGTAGTATCACCTTTAAATTCTGCAGATGAGCCAAAGTGGGACAGAAGGTGCGAGCGAATTAACATTACAAGGTGTGACAACGAATCATAAATATAAGGGGGTGTGGTCAACGCAAGACTGTCTAGGAAAAGTGCAAGCAGCCCTCTACGCATTGCTGTCATCCATGCACATCCCTACTTATGTTCGCAGTAATTAAATGACACACTATTAATGATCAGAAAGTCACAAAATCTTAAATTTTCTTGTACTAAATGGAGTACTATTATTTATGTTATTATTCCTAGCTGAAGGTTATTTTCTGGCAAAAATGATATCAACATTCTTCCAATTGCCCGAAGTTGTTCCAGGCTCAGTTTTTTATTTCCTGTACATTATTTACAAAATGAGTCTGAGCATAGCTCTCATCTGTTCCTGACTTCATTTTAGACACATATTTTTGCCCTGCCATCCTAAAATTTCTGATTTTCATTTAAGTCACTGCTGATTACAGTTTGTCCACTTTAGCAGTAAAGTAGGTTTGATAGGACCTGCATTTATTTATTTTCTTGAATTTATCACTGTTTTTCAGCCTGCACTTGTTAAAGAAACCCCATCTGATTTGCTACGTTTTTATGTGTTGTGAACATTTCTCAGGGTTAGAGAACTTATTTCAAAGGATTCCTGATTTTGCAGGAATTATTACTTCTATTCATGTACATGTACTGAGCAGGCTTTTATCCCAGCTGATTATACGTCACTGCCCCATATCTAAGCGTTAGCCACTGTCGCTAATATAATTTCAGTAAGTTAGTTGAAAATGTGCTTTCCAATGATATAATGTACTTTTTGGCTGTATCTTATTGTGTCTGCCTTGTATTAAATGTTACATCCGTGCTTGCCCTGTATCTAAGCGTTAGCCATTGTCGCTAATGCATTCAGTCAGTTGAATGTGCTTTCCAATTATATAACGTCTTTTTGGCTGTATTTTATTGTGCCTGCCTTGTATTAAATGCTAAATTGCAGTCGTTAATGTTATGCACGTAAATTATTAACGCGACTTGGGATTTGTAATGGGCCTTTTGGCACGTATTTCACCACGCGCTAGTCTGCTATTCTCTACCCTTCCCACTAATGCTTCTCCTCCACTGACCCTTCAATCTATAGACTAGTGACTCCTATTACTTGTTTCTCTCTACTTTCCCTCTACTTTCTTCACCACTCCCACTGGTAAGCCTTTGTGCATGTTCACACTGCTACTTTTAACTGAGAAACAAGAACGGCAATCAGGAACTATTGAAACTGCTACAGACTCTGCAACACATACGCTAATCCAGGAACTGTTAAAACTGCTGCTTGCTCTACACTGACCCTTGTAGAATTTCTATTTTTTTGTATACTAAAATGTTCTAACAGGCCTATTCTCATCTACTTCATGTGACTGCCCTCCTTCTAAACGTTAGCCATTGTTGCTAATTAATTTAGTAAAAATCTGTGGGTCAGTAGAGCTAACGTCCTTTGCTGGCTGAATTCCATGTATTTGCCTTACATTAAACGTTAAATCAATGTCGCCATTGGTAATTTAAGTAGAATTAGAACTCGGGTTGGGTTTTGTTACTTGGCCTTTACTTTGTTTTATAGCTGCCCTTTTTGTGTGCTTTCTTTTAGGTGTTATTGGACTCCCTGTAGACCTTTTGGGTGTGTCTCTCACCAAGCACTGTCTGCCTTCCCCTGTCCCTTTCTCCTAGAGCTTCCTTGACATTGTCCTTCCCTTCTATTGTCTAGCGACCACCATTTCTTTAACTTGAACATAGATATATATTTAGTTTGATGCATTACCTGCCCAAACTGAACTAAATGCTCATTCATATATATAAACATATATGTATGCTACCTTAATTGTTTTTTATAAGTGTTGTTTAAGTGATTGACTATCTCTAGTGCATTACTAGGCTTAATATCTGTTGTTTAAGTGATTGATTACCTGTTATCATATGTGTATAACTGTTACAGATTGGCATAATATCTGCTGTTTAAGTGATTGAATTCTGATTCATTTGACTTGGACCATCTCATGCATTGTTTAAACATGTTCTGTAAACTGTATTAGTGTCCCACTGCTTTTGTGTCCTCAGTGCTCCCACCACACTAATCCCACACCACTGCCCCCTACCCCCACTCATATCTCATCCTATCCTACCTTACACTCACTTCAGTAGCCCCACCATATTACTCAGTTACTTAGCCACTCTCCCAGCTCCTATTGCCATAGCCCCTTGCAACTCACTTGTCTTATTTATTTTTAGTTTGTTTTTCAGGTTACTTAATGCTACCTGTGCTTCCCTGAATCTACTTCTGGCTCAAACTTTCTGGAAAACCACCTCCTGCCAAACATCTGTGGTCTGTGTCCTCGCTTAGTGGACTTAAAGTATGTACTGTTCACCTAGAAAATATATATGCTGCCTGTAATCTCTGGGCTACCCCTGTGTTGGCTGTAGCTCACCTGCTGACTGCTCCCTCTCCACTACCTCATTCTCCTACTCTAACCTGCTTATCCCCTCAGTCTTCCTACCCACCACTCAGCCCTACTCCTTTCCATTGTTAAGCATACCCCCACAGTCCAACCTACTCTTTCCATATACCCATTCCTCCTTTTATCTACTTGTTTCCCCTCTACCACAGCAAGATATCCTAAGCACCCCCTTATACCTTTCCCTACCTTGCTCTTCCTTAAGCTTCTATACTTGTGCTTTGCTTTTAACCTCCTGCTACCCTAATCTCAGGCCCACTACCTCTGCTTATAGCTAGAAACCTACACTCTCTTTTCTTTCCCTTTTTCCTCTTTCACTGATTGTTTTTTTTCCTGGGTCCTTCTTTGTCAGTGAAGCCCCGCTACTCTCGGGCTCACTTCACTCCCCTACCCTACCCCCATTCTCACCCACCCCCCCAGTACAGTTTCCTTTATACTTAACCATCCCTCCCCTTCCTGCCAAGCATTCCACTACAAATCCACTTCCTGCTTATCACCACTCCCACACTTTAACGTCCAATCGAGCCTAGCATATTTTCCTACTATGCATCTTTTTCTAACTTCCTCTCTCCACACCTAATCCAAACTACTCATCATGCTGCATCTACTTATATCTGCAACACTACTCACTCTGCTCTCTATCTCTACCTCCTATCACTACTACCTCACAGATCCATTTCTCTGTTCTCCAACTTCTCACTCATACTACAGCTTTCCTACTTCTTCTTCCTTTACCATCTCTCCAAACCAATTTAACATTTCTACCTCAACTCTGTATAAAAGACACATATTACAAGTTCTCAAACCATCTAATAAAATGAAATCTAAACCACGAATATACTGTCAACCTTTTGCATCAATTGCTCTTCTCACTAAAGACCTACTCTCCTCGGGGATCATCCACCCCAATCCAGGCCCCTCTACACCTCCCCTCTCCCCATCCCCCCATCTACCTTATCTACCTCCTCCTCACAATTCTCTTCCAACAGCTTACCAAACATACAACCTCAGTCCCATAACTCACCTCCATGTAAACACCTAACCTTTTATTCACTGCATATCCAAAGCCTAGCTAATAAAACTACTGAGCTGCACTCTTGGATTGCTTACAAGACCCCTCACATCCTATCCCTATCTGAAACATGGCTCAAGCCACATATCTCTAATAGTGAAATACTCCCTCCTGGCTACAACATCTACCACTCTGACAGACCTTCAAAGAAAGGAGGCAGCGTAGCCATCCTCTACTCTAACAGCCTTAACCTTTCACCTTACCCCACACCTATTCCCAGCTTCCACCCTGCTGAACTTCTCATTCTAAACTTTCATCTGAATCCCCACAAAAAAATGGCTATTGCTTCCTTGTATCTTCCTCCTGGCAACAATGTACCCATTCTGGAAAACATTGTATCCTGGTTCACTCTCAACATACCTTATGAAACACTCATCCTTGGCGATGTCAATATAGACTGGTCAAAACTCTCTACTGACTCTCCCTTACTTAGTATTCACGTTCATGGTTTCCACCAACTCATTTCTACCCCCACTCGCTTCCACAAAACCTCAACCTCCAGCTCCATAATAGACTGGATTCTTACCAACACCCCCCATCACTACCACCAGCCCACAACCTTATCAGACTCCCTTAGTGACCATCTCCCTACCTCCATCCTGAGATACGACTCCCATACTCTTAAACCCCACCTTTTCAAAGACTGTAGAAAATTATCTACATTTAATTGTTCACAGTTTAACTCTATTCTACAAAACATGGACTGGTCCATCCCTAGACAACTCCCTTTAAATGATGCTGTTAACACTTTTAACAGCATTTTCCTGAATACTCTGGACTACTCCCTAGCTCCCTCCAGGAAGAGTAGAGTGAAATCCAATCATGCTCCCTGGCTTTCAAAAGAAATTGAGTCCATCATTTAACAAAGAGACAGTGTCTGGAAAGCCTGGATCAAATATAAACAAACACCTCTTCTTCTCAAATACAAACAACTATGCAATCTTGCTGAAAAACAGACCATAAAAGACAAAAAGTCATTCTATAGCTCAGGCCAGCACAAATATAATTCAAATCCTCGGAAATTTTGGACAACACTTAACGGCATCCTTTACCCAGGTAGTCCCACTAACCCCTTCCCCTACCCAAACACAACTCCTGATGAAACAGCTACCCTACTTAATTCACATTTTATTTCCTCCATCCAAAATCTCCTACCCTCTCAACCTACCTCTTCCTCTTTACCTTACCCCACACCCGCCCCCAACACTACTTCTTTTTCCTTTAAGCCTGTTCCCATTTCCTACATCAAATCTCTACTGCTCAAACTCAAACCCTGCTCTCCCTCTACTGACAAATTACCTCCTACCTTCCTCAAACTCGCAGCTAACTCTATTGCCTACCCAGTGACAATATTAATAAATAGATCTATGCAAGAATCTACTGTTCCTACCTTTTGGAAATCTTTCTACACTATCCCTCTCCATAAAGGACGGTACTCCACTGACCCTTCCAGCTATTGACCAATTGCCATTCTGTCCCCACTAAGATACTAGAAAAATGTATCCACACTCAGCTTCTCAAGCAACTTCTCAATCACAACTTACACACCCCTACCCAACATGGCTTTCGCCCCTATCACAGCACAACTACTGCTCTACTCTCCTTCACTCACACCATTGCAGAATCTTTGGACAACAATAAACTTACTTCCTGTCTCTTTCTTGACCTCTCCAAAGCTTTTGATACAGTGTCTCATCCATTACTTCTATCTAAACTTGCCAACTTTCACATATCCACCTCCACCCTCAGCTGGTTCGCTAACTACCTGTCTGGATGCGAACAATCAGCCAAATGGCTCTCTTCCTCTTCTCCTTTCTTGCCTATCTCTACTGGTGTTCCACAAGGTTCCATCTTAGGTCCCCTCTTATTCAACATCTTCACCAATGATCTTTTCACCTCTTGCTATCAGTCATCTCTCATACAATATGCAGACGACTCCACAATTATTTCTACAGCCAACAACATCTCTGACCTACACTCCCTAACCCAAAAAGCTCTACTTTCCACTGAACAATGGCATTCAAAAAATGTACTGATCCTCAATCCCACAAAAACCAAACTCTTACTCTTTCTGCCCCATTCTCTTACTCATCATAAATCCTCCTTTGTCATTAAGTCTTGTAATAATACAGCTATCCAACATGACACCTACACCAAACTCCTAGGGGTCATCATCGACGATGAACTAAAATTCAATCAACGCGTACAGCAATGCATAAAGAAAACACATCAGAAACTAGGTCTCTTATACCGGAACAAAAAATATCTCAGTCCCGAGGCTAGACTCACCCTAGGACAAGCACTTCTCCTCCCCTTTCTCCTCTATGCCACTCCAGTTCTCACAAATATCCAAACAACTACACTCAACAAAGTCCAGCAATCCTACCACAAATTAGCCAGATTCATCACTAACTCCCCAAACAACACACACCACTGTATTGCTTTAAAGTCTCTACAATGGCTAGAACTCCCACAACTACATCTCTACCAATTTCACATGCTGCACTCTATGCTCTTTAAACCCTCCTACTGTCCATCTATATCTCTCCTTGTCTCTATCTACTCCCCATCTCGATCCCCCCACATCTCTAATCAACAATTGCTTGATATTTAGCATCCAAATAAGTCAGTAGGTAAGCTACTCTACAAACACTCTGTGGCCCAAGCCTGGAACAAACTTCCCCTGGACATACGCTCAATCTCTCACACCCCACTATTTAAAAAGAAACTTAAGACATATTTACTCAATTCCAGAATCTGCTCCTGCTATGACCCTACATAGTTCTCTCCTCCCCCCACATTGGAATCACTCTCAGTTGATCCTACTCACACTCTGCACTCTCCCTCTCTAGTACAGTTACATAGTGTTTTCCTGAAAAAAAATGTGCTGTTGTTTAATTGTTGCTAGTGTTTGTTTCTATTGTTTGCTGTGCTTGTTTACTACTGTAATGATTTATTGTACTATCTGGAGCTTTTCTCCTGGGGTCTCCACTGAAAATGGGACAAAATCCCAGTTGGACTAACCCGGTTAACAAATGTCAGTAAATAAAATAAAGTATTTGTTACTGAACTTCAGCTCAAAGCCAGCTGGATTTACATTGGAAGGATTTTTTTGCACTCTCTGGTGGGAGCAGGGAGCTAAATTCAACCCATCCAAAGTGAGAACTACTGGTCCATAGCTTTTTGTGTTTTTATCTGATTTCCCTGAGGGTTTAACTTTAGAAAAGTCTTTCATCCTGGTGGTACACAAGAATTACATTTTTTTTAATGATTGTGCTCATCTACTCAGAGCTTCCTTGTGCCAGACTTGGATTGCTTCTAAAACCATCTGGAAATACAAAGCTGATATAAGTATATATTTTTTTGCACTTGCTCTAACTGTTTCAGTGATATTTAACAATTCTGTGCTGCATTTATTTATTTATTTTCTTGAATTTGTCACTGTTTTTCAAATTGCACTTGTTCATAGGTAGGTACTAGGCTATCGGCCCAAGGGCCTAAGTAACTAACTAAGTAAGCCTAGCGAACAAGGTTCCTTAGCTTATGCCACCCAAGAAAGTTATTTTCCTGTGCCCCTGTTGAGCAGAGCCACAGAAGTGATCCTGGGGTGTATTTCCTATAGGTTCATAGGTAGGTACTAGGCTATCGGCCCAAGGGCCTGTTAAAGAAACTCCATCTGTTTTGAAAGTTTGTGTGTATTGTGAACATTTCTCAGGGTTAGAGAGCTTATTTCCAATGATTCCTGATTTTACAGGAAGAATTACTTCTTTTCTAAAGCATTTGTTACTGAACTTTAGCTCAAAGCCAACTGGTTTTGAATTGGGAGGGTACTTTGCACTCTCTGGTGGGAGCAGGGAGCTAAATTCAACCCACCCAGGGTGGGAACAACAAAGCTGGGTCAAGAGTTTTTTTGTATTTTTATCTGATTGGCCTGAGGGTTTAACTTTAGAAAAGTCTTTCATCCTGCTGGTATAAAAACCTCACAGAAACGCGGTTCCCCGTGTTTGCATATAAGCAAATCTCTCCAGTTTAAAATCCTGTACAGGATATGCTCTCCATAGTCTCCCACTGTTAGTATAGACCTTTTATAGAGTCCCGCATTAGTATAGACCCTGTTTAGAGCACCCAGTTATACCACACTCCTCCATTTCCTCTCCCCACAGTGAAAACAGGATTTAACCTAGCATTATGGATGGTCAGTTTCCCTCCATTTCTCCTACCAGCCTGATTGACATGATATCCTGAGACAGTGAAGCAACTGTCTCATGTACACTGACAATCATCTAGTCCTAAATCACGCAAATACAATTTGTGAGAGATACACCTACACTAAGAATCTGGAATCCTTGCTCTCTCACACACAGAACAGTAATACTGAACAAGTTGTCAGCCCATACACTGCACCTCCTATGCAAGCCATGCACTCAACACATGAAGCATCATATGCGGAGATACTCGCCAGAAACCTATCTAAACATCAGAGACCTTCAAAACACAAACACGCTACACCTAATACAGCACCTACAGCACTCACTATACATTAAAACACAAGCACCAGTGTCTCACCAAATAAGCCCTTAAGGCAAAGCGCATCTAAATCAAATTCTTTAGGCAGAGGTGACTCCATTGTGAGACACACAGATGCCCCAGTCACCAGGCTGGACAAGGAGAAGGTTATGTTCAGCTGTCTATCAGGTGCCAGGATCAGTCAGATCACACGTGCACTCGTCTCTCAGCAGGTCCCGTTATGACTTTGTCATAGTTCTTGTTGTTGTGAATGACATGAGACATACTTCAATGGATTATATGAAGAGAGACATGATTGAGCCTCTTAATATATGTCCAGGCAGGTATGTCCCTAGCATTGAGCAGCATTCTCCCCTCACCTAGGATAATACCACAATATAAACAAAAACAATTGACTTCAACAATTGGCTTAGTATCTGGCATCATTCTAAGGGGATCCAGTTCCTCTCAGCCTGGGATGACATGGTTGGTATATCACCCTGCTTTGCCAGAGGTGGTCTTCACCTGTCACCTCTAGGCCTTTGGTTACTGCCTATGGCACTTGCCTCCCCCATGGTGCCCTGTTTTGGGCAAGGTCTTAAGAACAAAAGTTTCAACATGAAAATATCACTCACAAATAAATTAAGGGCTATTCTGCTAAATGCTAGGAGTTTTAATCAAAAACTGCTCTCTCTGGAAGCACTTCTCTCCCTGGAGGATGTTGACATATGTGGCGTCACAGAAACTTGGTTTAGGGTTGCAGACAGTACCCTGGCCTTGCAAGGCTACAATGTCTTCCACACTTTCAGACCGCAAAATGAACATGTGAAAACCAAAGGAGGAGTAATATCTATCTTGATCAAAGACAAATACACCTCTATACTGGTTAGACAGGAAAACTCCACAGAGTTACTTCAAGTTCAACTAACTGTGGGTAAGAACCCCCCTTCAAGTTATTGTTAGTTATAGGCCCCCCTTCAATGAACCAAGATACCCACTCTGCTTATTTGGACCTACTTGAGTCAATCAAATTACAACCGAATACTCTAGTCATGGGTAATTTTAACTATCCCTTGATTGACTGGGAAACTTATATGATTGCCAAAATGCTCGCACAAAGGTTCCTGGACTTTGTTAACACTAATTCCCTGGAACAAATAGTATGCAACCCCACAAGGGGCTCAAATATTCTCAACCTGGTCCTCACCAGCATGGGTGACTGTTGCACTACCACAAGTATAGGACCCTCACTGGTTAAATCTGATCACAAATCAATCACATTTGAAGTAGCTATAACTCCTGAACCCCTCTTAGGTGAAATCAGGCTAAAAAAGTTCACCAGAGATAACTGCAGCCTCCTAAGGGATGGCATAAATAACTTCCAAGCTCCTGTTCCTACAGATGGCATTGACAACTATACTAAGGTATAAACAAATGTCCTATGCAAACACTTATACAAATGTATTGACACATCTGTACCTGATAGGATCAAAACAATATTCTCAAGAAAAAAACAAGCTTCCCTGGTGGCCATCTAGCATTAATAAGTTATACAACAAGAGGAAGAAGTTGCTGTTTAAGAATAAAAAAGAGGTCACTGCACTGGAAGAACACCCTCCTCTGCTTGAACAAACAAATAAGACAAGTTGTAAAATCCTCTAAAGGCAACTCTGAAATAAATTTAGCAACCATAGCTAAGGATAACCATAAGGGGCAACCACAGTGGTGCAGTGATTAGAGTTGCCACCTCACAGCAAGAGGTTCTCCGGTTCAATCCTCGGCTGGGGTGCCTTCTGTGCGGAGTCTGCATGTCCTCCCTGTGGTCACGTGGGTTTCCTCTGGGTGCTCCGGTTTCCTCCCACATCCCAAAGACATGCTGTAGGTGGATTGGACACTCTAAATTGGCCCTAGGTGTGAGTGTGTGCATGTGTGTGCCTTCTGGGGAAGGTTGGGTGCCGGGCTGGCAACTCAACACCATAAAACTCCACTGCCAATCATGAGTAGACAGGTGATCCGCTGTGGCAACCCCTAACCGGGAAAAGCCGAAAGAAGAAGAAGAAGCTAAGAATAACCATAAGGCATTCTGCAGCTATATCTATAACCTAAAAGGTAGGACCCAGATGTGTGCTGAACTAGCTGTGGATGGCATCACACATACTGATTCTATGAAAATAGCCAACCTGTTAGCTGACAGGTTTGGTGAAAATTTCACCCCCCCCCCCTGTCCTCTCCAAACATTCTACAAACCATTCCCTCTACATTTCCCCCACCTTGCATCTCCAAAGAACAAGTCATTAATGCTCTCTCCATGGCCAAAAGCACAGCCTCTATGGGACCAGATGGCATCCCACATTACATTTTAAATGGTCTAAAACATGAGTTAGCAACTCCAGTAGGTAGTCTCTTCAACCACAGCCTGAGTACTGGTTTTGTCCCTGCTGAATGGGAAACAGCAACTGTCACCCCCCTTCATAAAGGGGGTACAGCAACAGACCATGGGAATTGCAGACCCATAAGCTTAACCAGCCTTATCTGTAAGGCCATAGAACAAATTATCTTGGACCTTATAAATAAGGATATAGGTTATCTCCAAACCCTTGATCCAGCACAGTTTGGTTTTGTCAAAGGCAGGTCATGCCTGTTAAACATTGTGGACTTCTTTGAAAACATCACCAGAGCCATAGACTAAGGTAAATCTGTGCATACAGCCTACCTTGACTTAGCTAAGGACTACTACACAATCCCACATTTGGACATCATTGATAAACTCTCCCAGTTGAATATCAGCCCTTATGTTGTCAGGTAGGTTGCTAACTGGCTCACCAACAGATCACAATCAGTCAAAGTTGGGGAATTTACCTCAACCAGCAGATCTGTCACCTGTGGGGTTTTACAGGTGTCAGTGCTGGGCCCTTTATTGTTTAGTATATACTTCTCAGGAGTTCAGGCCAAAACAGTGAGGCTGTGGCTGACTAAGTTTGCTGATGACTGCAAATTACGTGCAATCATTGTATCCCCAAACAATGTCAATATACTTCAAGAGGGACTTACACAGACCAGTGATTGGTGGCTAAACTATAGACTCAAACTCATTGCTAAAAATGTATTATCATCCCCTTCGGTAAAATCGATATCCCTGGAGACGATCATAAAAATAACAACACCCTTAGTAACAACTCAGTAGTGAGAAACTTGAGAATGCAAGCTGACTGTAGCTTAAACTTTGACCACTATGTGTCAACTGTGGTAAGGAAAGCATTCTACATCGCACACCTCATTAGCAAAGGCATTGCATCAAAAGCGTAACAGGTCATAACTCCTCTGTACTCGACCCTCATCAGGCCAGTAATTGAGAACAATGCTCCCTTTGATATGTACCTTACCAGGCACCTGCTGCAACTTGGGAGACCCCAGAGATTTTTAACCAAGAAAATTCAGGGACTGCAGCACATGTCATACACTGACAGACTGAAGTCACTGTCACTGTATTCAGTAGCATATAGAATACTTAGAGACTTGTGCCTGGCCTACAGATCAATCTCGGATCCAAACCTAATGGAAATGCTGCACATCCACATATCAAATGGGACAAGGGTCACCCGCTCCAAGAACATTAACCTGGCCTGTGACATAAATAGGACCTGCTGGAGAGACAGATATGTCTCTCAGAGGTTGCCACTCCTCTGGAATATGCTACCAATTCACATCAAACAGAGCCCCTCTATGAACCTGTTTAAGCATAGCCTGGATGACAGGGTGGGAAACCATAAATTCTTGCTGGGGATTTAATCTATGACCCTCCTAGATATTGGCAGTCATTGCTAACTAAGATCTTGAGTTTAGGCAAGATCCTTTATATTGAGTTTCTCTAGTATTATATTGGCTACACATGGCTAGTATTATAAAGACCTTCAGGTGGCTAGCCTAGTAACCACCTATGAACCTAATAAGCCTGACATTACAGTTTCATTTTTACTTATTCTTTAGGAAATGGATGTTAATGGTTAATGCAAAGCCAGGGCTGGATTTACAAGGGGACTGATGGAGCTGCAGCTCCAGGCCCCACCTCTAAAATAATCACTGCTCTTAGGTTCATAGGTACTTGCTAGGCTATTGGTCTGTGAGGATCTTTAGAAACCTAGCCATACATTCCCATGAGGTTTTTTAGTCCATGTATTTTAAGTATGAATAACCCAGAGATGAGTGGAACATTTACTTGTTGCCCGTATCCATTAGGGTTAAGGGTGCTAAACCATGGCTAAATTTGCAGTTACCCATCCATTCATCTTGATTACATTTGAGTAGAGCAGGAGAAGTACTTAGCTTTATGTGGAAAGGAAGATGATTCCATAAAGGTGTGATACAAATCTATCCCTCCAACACGTTCTGTTTATGTTGCAAACCCTCACCCCCCACCTTACCCCTCTTACCCCAAGTATACTACCGCCACTACTAACCACAGTCAGAATTAGCTAGTTGTCTTTACATACTTTAAAATCTTGTCTGACAACTTAGTTACTAATATTATAAATGACAAGAAACTATCTTAACTTGGAACATTTACTGGATATACTGTTGATAATCAATATCTTGTTATTGTATTAAAGCCAACGACCTGTAATGTTGTTTACTATCGCTGCAACTTTGTATCTCTATTTATCATGTACATGATGTGGAGCTTTTCTCCCCGGGCATCTGCTGAAAAAGGACCTATGCTTTCCCGGTAAATAAAGTAAATAAAATAAATAAAATAAAAATAATAAACAAATAAAATAAAATAAAACAAAAGATACCGAGATCTCTTGAGCGGGTCTTTATGTGACCATTGGACTTGCAATTATAGTAGGTTTGACAGGATAGGGCCTGGTGAGCCTCTGTATGCAAAACAGAGATTGCCGCTCAGAAGCTTATATGATACAGGGAAGAAGGCTTTGAGACAGTCAGCATAGTTTTTATGATTTAGGGCCTTGATTTCCTTAGTGAAAAAACATCATGGGTATTCAAAGTTCTGTCAACTGCTTGGACAGGTACATATTGAAAGGGGAATTATGATCAATTATTGGTTGATGAGTGAGAAATACAGCAAAATGATCACATCCTTGGACCTGGATATCCTTTCTCTTAGTAATAAGCTGTGCAATGAGAAAGAGCTTTCTTACAATAGTGATCAAAGAATATTTCATTGGCTACATAGAATCTCAAGTCCCTAACTACTGGATCAGTTTTCAAGGGTGTGTTGTCAATGTAATAGTCACAATGGGCATTATGCTTGCCAAAGGCTACTATTATACATTTCTTTGGCATTCAGTTTTATTCCATGGTTTTGATACCAATTATTGGTTTGGGAAAGGTCCCCTTGGAGGATCGTGGTGGTGTCTGGAGAGTTTATGATGGCACCAGGTTTACAGTCATCTGCAAACTTTGTCAGCCCTTAACCCTTAAATGCAGCTTTGACCTCCAAAAAGTAAATGCCAAAGTGGAGTGGCTCAAGGACTGAACCCCGTGTAACACTGCTAGTGACAGGTCTTGTGAATGAGGTACAGTAGCCCACCATAATTACCTGAGTTCTGTTTGTGAGAGCTATTTGCTATCAAATGAGTTACATAGGGATTAACATTTAGTTGGGATAGTTTATCTATGATACATGAGTTTGGGAAAGTGCTGAACACCTTTGAGAGGTTTAGATATGTATTGTGCTGATTTGTCCTCATCAGTTACTTCAGTAACTTTCTTGAATAAGTCATCCAGGTTAAGAAGGCAAGATCTGTCCTTAACAAATCTGAACTGGCATAGGTGAAGAATTTGAAGGTTACCTCTGTTCATATTTATTAATTTCATAATGATCCTTTCCATAACCATACAGATGAGGCTGGTAAGACCTATGTGTCTATTAATGCCCCACCTTTATGCAAAGAATTGACAGTTACTGTCATCAGTTCATGTGGCACAAAGCCCGTTTGGAGGCTATTTAATAGCCTCTCTGTGGGGGGGGGGGTCTGACATGTTCTGTTTCAGGCTATCCAGCAAGCAGACCAGTATATTATCCGGTCCCATAGAAGCAGTGTTCCTGGCCTTGAATAGTGCTATGAGGACTTGTTCTTGGGGGATTTGACAGGGTTTAGATGTGGTATGTGATCAGGAAGTATAGGGGGTGGTGAAGTTCATAGGTTCATAGGTTCATACTAGGCTATCTGCCCGAGGGCATTTACAAGCCTAGCCCATCGTTTTGTGGCTTACGCCACCCCTTTAGTATGGGGAACTATACCCATTATTTTGCTGTGCCTCTGTCGAGCAGTGACACTGAGGTAATCCCTGGGGTATATCTGCGATCTCCCATCCATTGGTCAAGATTTCTCTTGAACAAGGCCAGCGAGGTGCTCTGCCTCACATGTACCGGGATTTTGTTCCACAGCATAGGGAGTCTTTGGGTGATGAATCTATCCCTCCAGCACGTCCTATTAATAGCCATGTCAAGGTTTAAGTCTCCCGCCCTTGTGGCTCTGATGGATCTAGATTTTTGAGGTGAAGCATATTCATCAAATCTGGGTTTGACATGGCCTTGTATGTTAGGCAAAGGTCACCTCTGAGCAGCGGTGGCGACTGAATAGAGCTGGAGTTCTTTCAGTCGGGCAGCATAGGACAGATTTTTGAGACCCTTTATCCTTTTGGTGAGGAACTTTTGTGGCCTCTCCAGCTGCTGCAAGTGTCGGGTCAGATACATTCCGAATGGGGCATTGTACTCAATCATTGGTCTGATGAGTGATGAGTAAAGGGAGACTATGACCTCCCTTGATCTAGATGAGAATCCCTTCATGATAAGGTGGGCAATGTAGAAGGTCTTCCTAACTACTTTAGCTACATGGGTGTCGAATGACAGACTACTATCAACCTGGGTCCCCAGGTCCCTGATAACTTCTTCTGTGCTCAGTGGATTGCCACCTATTTGGTAGCTAGGGGTAACCTTGTTTTTCCCGAAGGGTATGACTATGCATTTTTTGGCATTTAACTTTAGGCCGTGGCTCTGGCACCAGTTATCGGTTTCTGTGAGACCCTTCTGAAGGATATCTGTGTCAGATGTGTTTTCTACTATGGCCCAGTTTGCAGTCATCTGCAAACTTTGTCAGCCATAACCCTCCTGTGTTTGCTTGTACTCGGAAAAGTAGATGCCAAACAAGAGTGGGCCCAGGACTGAGCCCTGTGGGACACCACTTGTGACAGGCTTTGAGTCTGACATGGCGCCAGCAGCTCTGACCCTGTGGGTTCTGTCACTCAGCCAGTTTGCAACCCATCTTGTGATGTATGGGTTGACATTTAAGCTGATGAGTTTTTCAATGATACCCGAATGGGGTATTGTATCGAAGGCCTTAGCCAGATCGAGGTAGGCTGTATGGACTGCCTTTCCCTCATCAATGGCTTTGGTGACTGTTTGAAAAAGTCAACCAAGTTTAAAAGGCATGATCTGCCTTTGACAAAGCCAAACTGGGTTGGATCCAAAGTCTGCAAATTCCCTATGTCTTTATTTATGAGGTCCATTATGATCCTCTCCATGGCTTTGCAGATAAGGCTTGTCAAGCTAATGGCCGGTAATTTCCAGGGTCGGTGGAGGCACCGCCTTTGTGAAGTGGTACCACAGTTGCAGTGCGCCACTCCCTGGGTACGTATCCAGAGGTAAGACTTTGATTAAACAGCTGTCCTAGCTGTGGGTTTAATTCCTCATTGAGTTCATGGAGCACACAGCCGGGGACACCATCAGGTCCCATGGATGCTGTGTTTTTTGCTTTGGAGAGAGCAGTTCTCACTTGGGCGCTGGAGATGTTTGGGGGGCTGCAATCGTTTGGTATAGATATCTCTCCTTTTGGGGAGGGGGGGAGAAGTTTGCACTGAACCTGTCAGCCAGTATGTTGACAATGTCTGTAGGATCAGTAATCTTCACATCATTTTGAACAAGCTCTGAGCATATCTGGGAGTTTCCTCCCAGGTTTCTAACATAGCTAAAGAAGGCCTTATGATTGTCTTTTGAGTCTTTAGCTATTTTTCTCTCGAAATTTGCTTTGGATGATTTTATGAGAGCTCTTAGTTTTTTACTTATAGTGATCAAGGGTGTCTTACCTTTTAAGGATTTTGCTCTATCTTGTAGTAGCTTCCTCCTTTTGTTGTAGAGTTTGTTTATGGCTGGGGTCCACCAGACTGGACGCTTGCCTTTGGTACAAAGAGTCTTTGTTTTGCTTGGGATTGCCTTATCCATGCAGTCCTGCAGGTGCTGGTAGAAGGCATTTGTAAGTGATTCAGCGGCTTGAGTACTGTTTTCCCGGCTCGGGGCCTTAAAGGAGACCACACTAGTCTTTAGAAGTGTGAAGTCGGCTTTTGAGAAGTTCTTTACTGTGGTCTTTTTATTTCAGGTGGGGGTGGGATGAGGACCTCCAGCGAGATTAGTTTGTGGTCTGATCTCACCAGTGAGGGGTACACCTCCGGTGTTGAACATTGTGCTCCCATGTTCGTGATGATGAGATCAAGTATGTTATCTCCTCTTGTGGGGATGGTGACTAGTTGTTCCATGGCATTTGAGTTTATGAATTCCAGGAACTTTTGGGCTAGGGTGTTTGGGCTTGAGTAGTGTTCCCAGTCTATATTAGGGTAATTGAAGTCACCTAGTATGATGGTGTTTGGTGATACATTTATCCCCTCTAGTGTTTTCAGGAAGGCCATGTGAGGTTCCTGAGTTTGTGAGGGTGGCCTGTAACATGCTACAATTTGCAGAGCAGTCTTGCCTATGGTTAATTGCACCTGGATGGTCTCCGATGCATCGTGCGTTGCCACCAGTCTTGAGGTGTGGGTGTCCTTGATGAATATGGATACCCCTCCTTTCTTGGTATTGTCCAGATTTTGGGGCGGAACGCATGATATGAGGTAAAACCTGATAGCTGGGGTGCTCTCAGGAGCCTTGAACCAGGTTTCTGTCACAGCACAGACATCGATGTTCTCCATACTGAGAAGGGCCTCGAGTCGTGCATTTTGAGATTTAGACTTCTGGCATTGAGCAGCATTACCCTTAGTTTTTTCCTTTTTGTGTTCTAGGGTGGTAGGTTTAGAATTTGAGCCTTGCCTAAAAAGGCACTATGGGGTGGCAAGAGCCTTTGCCAATATCCGGAATCCCAGGGTGACAGGTGCAAGCCGTCCCTTGAAGCAGCGTGGCTTGTCCAGCATGTCATCCCAGGCAGACAGACACTGGATCCCCTTTGAATGACACCAGTGTTTAAGCCAATTGTTAAAGCTGATCATCTTATCTCTGTATTGTGGCATCATTCTTGGTGAAGGTAGGATACTGCTCAAGGTCAGGGTCATACCTGTCTGGGCTACATAATCAGAGAGCTCCTCAATGTCTCTTTTCATGTAGTCCAAGGAGGTGCGTCTCAGGTCGTTTACACCAGCGTGGACAATGACTGAATCATATTTGTACCTGCTGTTGAGAGACCTGAGTGCTTGCGTTATGTGGCGGATTCTAGCGCCCGACAGGCAGCTTACTGTGACCTTCTCCTTACTCAGTCTGGTGGCGGGACGTCAGTTTGTCTGACTATGGAGTCACCAATGACTAGTGTGTCTGGCATTGTGTTTGGCCTTAAGGGCTGTGACTGTTTGACACTCTGACTGTGAGGTCTATGTGTTGCAGGTGTTGTGTTCTGAGGTGGTGGTTGTTTGGGTGTCTGCTTTGGTGGCCTCTGCTGTTTTGGTAGATTTTTGATCAGAGCCTCCGAGTATGTCTTTGTGTGTTTATGTGTATGATTTGAGGTTGTAATGGTAATATGTGAGACTGGGTCTATAGTGTGTGTGGTAACCTTCTCCTCCTGACTGGTCTTGCCAGTCCTATGTTGAGAGAGCTCAGCCTCCAGTTTGGCCGTATAGTTGCATCTCGCATGTATTTGTGTTTTGTGGGAGGAGGAGAGGGTTGTCTGTGTACATGAGGCAATTGTAACATTGCCTCAATATTCCCAGGTTCACCAGCTGAGCAGGAGAGGACACTAGCAACTGATCCTCGACATGCTAGAAGGAATAGACAAAAAAACTTTAAAAAGATTCCGGGGGACGTGGGTGACCGAGAAATGGGGGGTTGCCTTTTTGGGGTACTATCTATGACAAGAGTGCCGTATCAAGGTAATAAGTACTGTAGGAGCAAGTGCTACGTTTAACAGATAGAGAATAGTCTACTTGGAGTCAAGTAGAGATGATCTTTTTAATTATAGGATACGCTGATTAGATCAGTAGTATAGTTCGAGGAAGGTAGTTTTAAGGGAAAATTTGAAGAGTGGACTTTAGGTAGCCCGAATAGTTTAAACCTGTTTAACCGGCGCTGCCCTAGTGTGCAACAGTGTCAACTCCGCGCTAAATCGGGCTAAATCGGGCTAAATCGCGCTAAAGCGTGCTTTATAGCAGGGGGCTGGAAAAGACAGGAAATGACCCAAATTGGCCAACAAACCACAAGTCACTGCCCTAAACCACTCCTCTGAGGACAGATGAAGGAGTTATGGAAATGACCCCTAGTGGCCAATAAAACTACAGTTTCAAGTCAGTAACCACCTCTCCGGGGGGCAGGGAAGCTGCTCAATGTTAGTCACTGCCACTGATAAACACAGAGACCCTCCTTCAGCCCAAGCAAAAATGGCCTCACAGAAACTTTCAAACAGTTCAGGAACAGCAAGCCTGTAACTGAACTTTTTTAACTCTCAGAAAAGTGGGAAAAAAGCAAGATTTTTTTTGTTTTTGTTTTTACAGAGATAGCAGAGGTTCACAAGTAATATCAAGTTATAACAGTGCAGTAAATGACCCCACACAAGAGTGCTAGGTCAAGGACAGAAAATATGCAAGTTTTAAGAAAAACGATTTAAAATTAAGTGCAAACAGGAAATTCAGCAAACAGCTTTTGGTTGTGCTCTAAATACAGCTACTAATACAGAAATCAAGTTTAACAAGCCAGAAAATGCTCAAGCTAGGCAGCTATGCAGAAAAACTTAGCAAATAAACAGAGAAAAAATACTTAAAATCTCAAAAGTGGCTCCCTTCTTCTCTCAGCATTTTTTCCTCTTGGAGGGTGCCTCACCAACAGCCAACAAGCCTGAAAAGACGCTCAAACCACGAGGCAACTAGGTTTTAAGAGAGGAAGATGAAGGAGTTATGGAAATGACCCTAGTGGCCAATAAAACTACAGTTTCAAGTCAGTAACCACCTCTCCGGGGGGCAGGGAAGCTGCTCAATGTTAGTCACTGCCACTGATAAACACAGAGACCCTCCTTCAGCCCAAGCAAAAATGGCCTCACAGAAACTTTCAAACAGTTCAGGAACAGCAAGCCTGTAACTGAACTTTTTTAACTCTCAGAAAAGTGGGAAAAAAGCAAGATTTTTTTTTGTTTTTGTTTTTTACAGAGATAGCAGAGGTTCACAAGTAATATCAAGTTATAACAGTGCAGTAAATGACCCCACACAAGAGTGCTAGGTCAAGGACAGAAAATATGCAAGTTTTAAGAAAAAACGATTTAAAATTAAGTGCAAACAGGAAATTCAGCAAACAGCTTTTGGTTGTGCTCTAAATACAGCTACTAATACAGAAATCAAGTTTAACAAGCCAGAAAATGCTCAAGCTAGGCAGCTATGCAGAAAAACTTAGCAAATAAACAGAGAAAAAATACTTAAAATCTCAAAAGTGGCTCCCTTCTTCTCTCAGCATTTTTTCCTCTTGGAGGGTGCCTCACCAACAGCCAACAAGCCTGAAAAGACGCTCAAACCACGAGGCAACTAGGTTTTAAGAGAGGAAGATGAAGGAGTTATGGAAATGACCCCTAGTGGCCAATAAAACTACAGTTTCAAGTCAGTAACCACCTCTCCGGGAGGCAGGGAAGCTGCTCAATGTTAGTCACTGCCACTGATAAACACAGAGACCCTCGTTCAGCGCAAGCAAAAATGGCCTCACAGAAACTTTCAAACAGTTCAGGAACAGCAAGCCTGTAACTGAACTTTTTTAACTCTCAGAAAAGTGGGAAAAAAGCAAGATTTTTTTTTGTTTTGTTTTTTTTACAGAGATAGCAGAGGTTCACAAGTAATATCAAGTTATAACAGTGCAGTAAATGACCCCACACAAGAGTGCTAGGTCAAGGACAGAAAATATGCAAGTTTTAAGAAAAAAACGATTTAAAATTAAGTGCAAACAGGAAATTCAGCAAACAGCTTTTGGTTGTGCTCTAAATACAGCTACTAATACAGAAATCAAGTTTAACAAGCCAGAAAATGCTCAAGCTAGGCAGCTATGCAGAAAAACTTAGCAAATAAACAGAGAAAAATACTTAAAATCTCAAAAGTGGCTCCTTCTTCTCTCAGCGTTTTTCCTCTTGGAGGGTGCTTCACCAACAGCCAACAAGCCTGAAAAGACGCTCAAACCACGAGGCAACTAGGTTTTAAGAGAGGAAGATGAAGGAGTTATGGAAATGACCCCTAGTGGCCAATAAAACTACAGTTTCAAGTCAGTAACCACCTCTCCGGGGCAGGAAGCTGCTCAATGTTAGTCACTGCCACTGATAAACACAGTGACCCTCCTTCAGCCCAAGCAAAATGGCCTCACAGAAACTTTCAAACAGTTCAGGAACAGCAAGCCTGTAACTGAACTTTTTAACTCTCAGAAAAGTGGGAAAAAGCAAGATTTTTTTTGTTTTTGTTTTTTACAGAGATAGCAGAGGTTCACAAGTAATATCAAGTTATAACAGTGCAGTAAATGACCCCACACAAGAGTGCTAGGTCAAGGACAGAAAATATGCAAGTTTTAAGAAAAAAACGATTTAAAATTAAGTGCAAACAGGAAATTCAGCAAACAGCTTTTGGTTGTGCTCTAAATACAGCTACTAATACAGAAATCAAGTTTAACAAGCCAGAAAATGCTCAAGCTAGGCAGCTATGCAGAAAAACTTAGCAAATAAACAGAGAAAAAATACTTAAAATCTCAAAAGTGGCTCCCCTCTTCTCTCAGCGTTTTTTCCTCTTGGAGGGTGCTTCACCAACAGCCAACAGCCAACAATTTATCCTCTACTAGACTGGCTATGTGGTCTTAGTATGTGATATTAATTACTGTTAGCTCTGTGCAGTGCTGGGCTGTGTTTCTAAGATTTGCAACAGACTTAAAGAATGCTTTTTGCTTGCCCTTTGCCTAAGTGGCAAGTTTTACCTCATATCTAGATTAATCTGATATCATAATGGCCCAGAGTTCCCTGTTAGGGTTAGCAAGAGCTATTTTCCATCTTGAGAGGTACATTTATTTTTACTTGCAATATATGTTTTCTTTTATTATAGAGCCTGTTTATATTTGGGTTCCACCATCATGTTTAATTTTTGAATTTGACAATATGTTTACTTTGAAGGGGACAGATGTATTTATGCAGCTATTTAATATGCATAGAATTTGACAGTAAATCATTCTGCATAAGCCGTTTGGCCATCAAGTTGGAAGGGGATGTTGAATTTAGCTAAGTCATCATTCAGTTTTAGTACATTAGCCTTGGCACAATCTTTGAATACCAGAGTATTGGTGGATGCCTCTGGCTTCAGTCTTAAAGTGATTTTTAGTCTAATTTGACCAGGGAGGGAGTTATAGTTGGCAGAAAGCAGAACTGTCTCATATTGCCGAGGTCAAGTCTAGGATTTTATTGCCCCTGGTTGGAGTGAGGACTAGCTGGTCTAGAGTGTTTGTATTGATGAAGTCTAGAGATCTGTGGGCATACATGTTAGAAGATGTTAATGGAGGGATAGTTAAAGTCTGCTAGGAGAATGGTGTTTTGCTTAATGCATAAGGACTTCTTACTAGTTACGTAGGAGTTATGGGGTAATGGCAAGTTGAACGTGAAGGAGTTCGAGATTGTTATCTTGTCTAACTAGAGGTGAAGTGTTGACACCACCCCCTTTAGTGCCACCATCTAGTGCAGTTGACCATCAGCTCTTCTCTTTGTTCACCAGGTCTACCAGACCTGCCTTAGCCTCACATAGGTTTGACCCCAATCATGTCCAGGGTCAGTGAGGTAATCAAGAATGCTGGTGCAGCATCATACTGCTGCCAGGAGTGGACCCTAATTTCCAGCACCGTGTTGCAGTCTTGCAAGCTCCACTATCATTTCTTTCAGGAGGTGAATGCTCACTTCCTTGCATGCACACTCTCCAATAAAGGAGCACATCGCTTATGCAACTCGAACTTGCCGAGCTCATAATGCTCTTTATTGCAGTGAACATAGGCTGCCTTTCTCCCCATCCTCCCACTGCAGCCCCTTTAGCACCAGTGTTGCTAATCGAACATGAGTAATTTAGGGCACAATAAGGTCCCCTCAATGGGACTATTCATGTTTTTGATTTTTGATGTGACCTTCAGAACATGCTCTCTAGTGAGGATAAGTTATGTGAGGTATTCTGGGATGAGTGGTGCTAGACTAGGTGTTTTGGGGGTGAAGTTTGTGGCCGACTAGTTTGCTAGTATATTTACTATGTCATTTGAGTCAGAGTGGATGGGGTCCCCTTAAGGAAAAGTTAGAGCAATGCTGAGTGTTATTTCTTTGTTTTCTACTATAGCTGAAGAAGGATTTGTAGTTATCATTTTCTTCAGATCCTAACCTCTGTTTGGGGTTTACTTTACTGGTCTTTATAGTGTTTTCAATTTCTTGGTAATATTTTTATATTGTCTTCATTTTAAGGATTTTTTTCTCTTGTTATAAAGTTGTTTATATCTGTTGATCACCGGAGGGTGGAGATGCTGTTTCCATTGCATTTGGCACTAGCTAGGACTGCTAGATCTATGCATTTCTCTAAGTGGGCATAAAACTCCTTAGTGAAGTTAGTTTCTGTGTCAAGGCCGACGGCAGTGATGCCATGGGTAAATTTAGAGATTTCACTATATAATTGTATAACATTCACCTTTTTTAAAGTTCTTAAAACTGGATATATTGGTGTCAGTGTTAATGGTGGTTTTGAGCATAAATGTCTTTAGTTTATGGTCTGCCTTAAGTGGAGAAGGAGAGACTAGGGGAGTGGAATAGGTATAAGTCAATATTAGCATGGACCAGATCCCAATATTTTGGCCTCTAATGGGCTTCCATAATATTTGATCCAGAAAATTCCCACATCAAATCCAAAAATCTCTGGGCATGTGCTGTATTAGAAGTATAGATGTTCCAGTCTATGACTGGATAATTGAAATCACTAAGGATTATGGAGTTATTATTTACAGGAATTTCTTGTAAAACCTCCAGGAATCTAACATGATCATCTGGAGACATGGAGAGAGCTGTGTCACATGCTGTAAGCTGGTGGCTTGTGTTGAACATGGTAAATTGAAGGTCTAGGAGCTCAGTTTGGTTTGATTATTTCTGGGTATCTATCTAGATTAGATGTATTCCTTGATAAATATGGAAACACCACTGCAGTTTCAACCAGCCCTGAAAGCTTGGTAGGCACAAAACACAGGTATGGAGGGAGTGCTTCTTTCAGAGATAGGAATACCTGAAGATGGGGCAATTTATTACTGAAACTCCTGGCAGTGAGAAGTGTAAATTTCAGAAATGTAGCAAGGAAGGGGTAAAGAGGGCAGTCGCCTCAGGCACAAGATGTTGGTAGGTATGATACACTTTTCAGCCATCATTGTGTGTGATAAGCTGTAGCAAGCATTTGTTACAAATATAGCAATTGTCCTGCTACAGTTAAGAACAAAATACCTTTTTTTTCCCTCTTCCAATGAAAATTAAGAGCTCAGGGATGGGAGGGGTAGGAATATGGCTTGTAGCACTAGGCTAAGGGAGTGGACAATTTTTGTTTTTTACTTTTCACTTGAAGAGCTGAGGGGATGGCACGCCCTATCAAAGGTATGCCTTGGGAGATAGATGAACCAGCTATAACTCTAGCCACCTTAACGTGGTCTAGTTTGTGTTAGATACATTTTCTAAGTTGTTATGTCTATTAGATGAACAATGTCTAAAAAGACACAATCAGGACAGCAAAAGCTTTTGCCAGTATGCAGAAACCCTTGAATGACAGATGCAGGCCATCCCTTGCAAAACAAGTTGGGCTCTCTGTAGTCTTGTCCCAGGTTAATACATAATGTATTTCCATTGAATTATACCAGCTATTAAGGCAATTGTTAAAGCCAATTGCCTTCTCTTTATACCTAGGCATATCACATGGTGAAGGAAGGATTGCACTCAGGACAAGAGTCTTACCTGCATTTGTCACATGCCTATAGAGTTATGACATGTCTTTCTTCATGTCTTACAGAGTTTTGTGTCTCATGTCATTCACTTTATGTTGTAGTCACATTTGTCTCAGGAAAGAGTCATGAAGGTCTCCGTAATATCTGTGATCTTTACACCTGAAAGGCAGCTGAGAGTAACCCTATTCTTGTCCATCCTGGTGAGTCTGGAGTCAAGTGAGGGGTTTATAAGACTGATAATAGAAATACCAATCACTAACACAATTTTATTGGAAGCTGGTTTAGTGTTTTTATCAGAAGCTTGTATAACATTACTTAATATGGAGCAGCTTTGCTGTTAGTGACTTGTTGTTATAGATGTGCATGGAGCAGGTAAGTTGAGTTTTCTCCACTGATGTTCTTGGAGACTTTTGTAAAGATTTTATTTTACAGCATTACTCAGCCAGCCTTTTCTTCATTTTGAACTCCCAATTTTTGCAGTATTATTAGTTTATCTGAATAACTGTTAAAGCTTCTTCCATTTTCCACCCTTTTGTTATTTGAGTTGATCCACTCTTTCAATGTTTCATTTATTTTAATAGATCCTCTGAGCACAGTTGATTTAATTTTTCCTCTAGATTACAGGAAGCCATGTCTTGTACCAAAACTGGAGCATGAACTGCTTTTTGCAGAACAGTTGCAGGATTCTTCACAGTAAGTGTTTTCTCTTCACGTTTTCTAGCTGATTTTCCTTCGGGTTCTCTAAGCTTCTTATTTGCCGGCATCCAAGCCAGTAACTGAATTTTACTAAAATTGTCAGAAATTACTATCCCTTATCTCTCAGTTTTTTTTTTCACACTGAGAGAGCTGAAGTTAAGCTGTTGATTAGTTTGCAGTCATCATGGAAGTCCCTATGTGCTGAATTATATTAACTTTTATTTACCTATTATTGAGGCACTAGACAAGATCATAACAGTTGGCATTATACTTTTAGATATAGCCAGAAACCTTTGATACGGTGCCACATTCACTTTCATAATTACCATGAAATCATGGGAGTAAACCTATATATTTACAGTGAATAGATGAATGTTTTTAGGTAGAAGATTTAGGTGTTTGTATCACAAATATGGATTCTAATGTTTTACTACATCTAGGAAAGTATCACAAAGGTCTGTGCTGGGCCCTTTTTTGTTTAATACCTCAACATCCACAATGGCATCTCTGAATAACATACAGATGGCAAAGTTTACAGACAATAACTACAGTCCAAGATCAATCAAATATGCAGTCATATATGGACTGATTGTACAGTTCGGCAGATAGTAACAATATTGAATTTATTTTATTTTTAATTTATTAACCATGGTTCATAGGTTGGTACTAGGCTATCGGCCCTAGGGCCTATACAAGCCTAGCCATAACAATTCCCTGGCTATTTCTTCCCACAGTATTTACTTCCCTGGACACTTGTCTAGCAGGGCGACTGACGTGATCCCCGGGGTGAATTTCCTATCTCCCATCCAATCGTCAAGGTTCCTTTTGAAGAGGGCCAAGGAGGCGCTCTGCTTGACATGTATGGGCAGTCTATTCCAGAGTCTGGGGAGTCTCTGGGTCAGGAACCTATCCCTCCAGCATGTTTTCTTCATTGTGATGACAAAGTTTAGATCCCTGGAGCATCTGTCTCTGAGGGATTGGTAGAATACTGATCTCACTGGATATTTTTCAGGCTCAGGCTGAGGATAAACATGAGAAATACATGTCATTATACACAAAATGAAAGACAAAATGCAATCTATACATATATTACATATAAAGTGAATATCAGAGTTGGCTTGAAACATATAAAGACAATAGATGTATGACATTATAGACTGATAAAATGCAATATATGCATTCATTATATACTGACTGAACACCTGAGATGGCATATTGACTGTATACTAAAAGGCATAATAATGTGACAAGATTGTTGTACTGGAGATTGTGCAAACATTATGGTACTGAAGTGGCTGAAAAACATTGGAATCATGAGCCACAAAGCATCATAGAAAATGATGAAGTTTACATCACATGGAATCATCCATTACCAACAGTTCAAAAAATAGATGCTAGAAAACTGGACATAGTAGTTCATGAAAAGAAGACAAAAGTAGCATTGCTCATTGAAATCACCACACCCAGTGACTACAGTGTCTTGTGTATAGAGAGACACAAGGTCATAAAATATCAGGATTTGCAGGCAGAAACGAGAGCAATGTGGAAGAAAGATACCCAGACAGTTGCAATAGTAGTAGGAGCAATGGGTCTTAGAAAAAATAATCTACAATTGTATTTAGATATGTTACCAATACATGTATGAATTGCAGAAGGAATCATTACTGGACACATTGTGGGTGCTGCGAAGAGCAGTTCTGGCTGACATCAAAGACTGAAACAATACTACTTTCATGAACTTTAATTGTACTTTGATTTAGGAATGGGGTCCGTTCCCATAATGGGATTAGAAACCCAAAAGATTTGAGAAATTAAAAAAGAAATCATAATGAAAAGCAGAGTCAGAGCAGGCTATGTACTGGGAAACATGGTAGGAAAAAAAGTTAAGTTTTATGACCAGGGAGAGAGAGTAGTTGGCATTTTCCTAGAATTTTGTAGTGTGCCTTTAGTTCTGATTGGAAAATGGGATAAGATCTTTAAGAAAAGAGGGAGACATCC
Source organism: Protopterus annectens (assembly GCF_019279795.1). Taxonomy (NCBI): domain Eukaryota; kingdom Metazoa; phylum Chordata; order Ceratodontiformes; family Protopteridae; genus Protopterus; species Protopterus annectens. The sequence goes on along the minus strand of NC_056746.1, from coordinate 1,296,098,060 downwards.
CCAAAGTTTGGGATCAAGGACTGAGAAAAGAGTAGTCTGTGCATTGAAGCCTAGTTTGGGGAGTTTGGAGAAGAGCAACTGAGGGTGGTTATGATTTCTAATGTTGCATGTTGATGCACCTTTGAACAGTCGGTGGACTGGAGGGGTGGGCTCATTTGTTTAGCCAACTGAGAGGAGAGTATAAAGTCAGCATGTTGTTTCACAGGTAGCCATTCAGCTTTTTCAATGGTTTTGCAATGGTATTCATTTCTTGGGGAGAGAATAATGAATCAAATGGCATTTGAGAGAGTTTGAATGGTGGCTACATTTCTTTTAGAGGATGCAGCAGTCAGAGGGAGACCATATTTTAGCTTAGCCAGTAAGATACCTTTACCTACAGCATTCTTACAGGTCTGGAAAGAATATGGGGAGATCCTATTATCCCAAAATAGGAGAGAGTTGATTTTTTGTGAGTGTAGTTCAGATGGAGATAAGAATTTAAGAAGGGGTCCAACCAAATCCATAGGTATTTGAATGAAGTAACATCTTCAATATTGTTATTCAGTACTTGCTGGGGGTTGTATAATGATTAATGTCTTTACCTTACAGACACTAAGTTCAGGGTTTGATTCTCGCCTTTGAAAGGGAACTTGGCTAGGCTTAAAATGGCCTACAAGGGCAGCTAGCCTAGTACTTACCCATACCCATAACCATACCAAAAGATGATCAAGGATTTGTGGAGGTCTGCAGATAGAAGTGAGCTTTTGCCTAATACCAAAAGCATTTAGACGACTTAAATGATAATTGTTTAGCAATGGAGCATTGAATGCAAAAATGAAAATCAGCCTGAAGTATGAGTTCAAGGAAGAGAGAGAATTGTTGGAGCAGAACAGAACCATGTCATCAGCAAAAAGCAGGAAAGGAAAATGGGTTAACTCAAAGGGAGTTTGTTAATGTAAATAGAAAAGTGAAGGGGTGCCAGAATAAATCCTTGGGGGACACCTTTCTGCAGAGGGACTAATGGAGAGGTTAATGAGTTGAAATTTTCTGAGACATGGCAGTTAGAGAGGTAGTTTCTGAACCAGGGCAGTGTATCATTGCTAATACCTTTCTAATTTAAAAGAAGATTGTAAAGTTAGGCATTTAGGTATTGTCAATAACTTGCATCCACATGTTAATAATATGAAGGATTAAGACTGGGTTTCTGATCATTACCAACTAATTATGTGCTCATGACATGGATGCCAAGAAATTCAACTCAAGAATGAAGCTTGAGAGGTGGATTGTGGCATCTGTGCTGAGAACAAATAATAATAATGGGTTATGATCACGGAGGCTAGATCATGATTACTCGTATTGCATGGAGCTTTACATGTCCATGTACTGCCAGTTACAGGAAAAAAGTGCTGGTGTGTAAAGTGTTTTACTTGTTTTCAAAGCCTTTGAAAGTCAATAAAAATGTTTTAATGCTGTCAAGCAGCAGGCAGAAACAATGCTTCCCTCTGAAGAATGAACAACTTTAAAAGCTGTTAGACACTTATCCTGTCATACTATTTATTTGTTTATAAGTGTGGCAAAGTGAAGTTCTGTTTTACCTCCACCCGCTGATCTTTTCCAGTCATCATCCCTTGTTCATCCCAAGTGTGAGACATGATCTTTACAATGTTTAAGGGTGCTTAGCAAAAGCTTTTTTTGACATCAGAAAGGTGCTTAACAGTAAGCCTGCCTTTTTTTCAATATTGCACTCTGTGTACTACAAAATAATAATTAATGAAAAAATAATAAACTAATAATGAACCAGTATTTTAACACTTTAAATACCAATATGTAATTCTAGATAACAATCCTGGGTTTAAAACAAATGCAAATGTAGCTGTAAGGAGATGATTTTATACTAATAAAACCATATTACATACCATATGGCATGACATTATTTAAGGTTCTTTTACAGCCTCTGAGAGAAGACACAGCTTTTGTGTTTATAGTATTTAGGTACTGCAGTGGTGGTGCTGCAGTAGCATTGTCACCTCACAGTAAGACGTTGTCCTGTTCGATTCTCAGCTAGAGCGTCTTCTGTGTGGAGACATGTGCGAATGGGCATACCTTCATTGAAGGTTGTGCATCAGGGCTGGCAACTCGGCACGTAAAAATCTACTGCCAATCATTAGCAGACCGGAGTTCCGCTGTGGCGACCCCTAACCGGGAAAAGCCAAAAGACACAACAGTATTTAGGGCATTGATAAATTACAGAGGATTCAGAAGTATTGCACTCAACAAATTACTTCTACAAGGCCATTAAGCTGTAATGACACTCAGACTACACAAATCTTGCATTCAGTATATTATCATATGCTCAGACATTATTTGACCCAGGCGTGTACATGAATGAAAATGGAGGCATTACAACTGTCCTTCAGAATATGTTTTATTGATCACAAATCAGGGACATGAAACAGCAATCTACAGATGAACCAGAGTAGCTGTTCTTTTACAGCAGTAAGAATACTTTCTACCACATTTGACTTGCTAAACTATGGAATAAGATACTGTATGGAGTAAGACTGTCAAGTATACTTAAACTCTTTAAAAGACATGCAGATCAGTTATTCTGGAATATTCCCTGCATGGGAAGCTTGACTATAACCTCTTATGAGGTCCAGAGCCAGCTAGTTACACTGTAACATTATACTATGCATAAAAATATGTATTTAGTTACAGCTACAATTAAAGGACCATTAAACCTGGCCAGATATTGTTTTTCAGAAGTGTAGAGTATGAAAGATCTAAAGGTTACTACTAGTAATAACTTAACGTTTACCAATCACTATCTCTGTTGACAGCCAAAGTACTGAACATGGTAGGTTTAATGTATAAGAATTAGGTATCAAGAGATCTCAAGGTGCTACTTAATCTTTATAAGTCCTTTAACTGCCCTATAATTGAATATAATAGTCCATTCTCTATATAAAGCCAAAAGAATGTCAGCTTGTTAGAGTTAATGCCTTAGAAATTCAATAGGAGAATGCCAAGAGCTTAGATCATTTGGACTACTCAGCCAAGAAGTGACAACTGAACTTGTACAATAAATCATACAGACTGATTAGGGGTAAGATGTGCTTGTGTTCAGGTGCTGCATAAATTGTTTCTATTAATTTCTTCCTGGTTTGAATGCTAGTATAAATCTACATGAAAAGGGATACACTAAATGAAGTTACTTTCAATAAATTAATAGAGCAATGGAAAGGACTATATTTATTGTCCAGAGTGGAGCAAGATTGTGGAACTGCATACCTACACAAATAGGTCTGAGTGAAGCATTGCACCAGTTTACAGACTGACTTTAAGCATGGACTGATGAGACATTTATTGGTGGGTTGGTGGAATTTTAGCAAACTATTCAATCTGAATCTCATCTTGTTTCATGAAAGTAACCATACTATTTACCCTTTCTATTAGCTATCTCTGATTTTTAATGAAACCTAAGTTTCCATTTGGTTTAATATAAGCTCTTTTCTGCTTCTTAATGACATCTAAATTTCCATTTGCTTTAACATAGAGTCTTTTCTGCTTCTGGAAGCTACAGGTTAATTCGAGCAGCATGTATTACTAGTATCACATCTAGCATATTTGTTTATGATATTGATTTGGTAAGATAGCCGGGCCTGTATGTAAATAGCCAAATCATGCAATACATCTTTGTTGTGGCCCTGTAAAGTATTCAAGATTGTTGTGCAACTGTACAATTGGTTTTGTATGCATTTAGTCTATGTTTTTACACAGTAATAACATTTCACTATACTCAACTCTTGACGAGTCAGATAACATAAAATATTGGATGAATTACTGTGCAGAGTCATCATGTCCTCCTTGTGTTTGTCTGGGTTTCTTCCAGGTGCTCTGGTTTCCTCCCACATTCCAAAGATATACAGTAGGTGGATTAGGCACTCTAAATTGGTCATAGGTGTGAGTGTGCATGCAAGTATGTGATGTGGAAGAATTACCACAGCAGGGCTAGCCACCCAGTGGTGTAAACCGTGGCTGTAGATGATTGTCACTGTTGAAGTGATACCCCAACCCCATATACCAAAATGGGAAAAAAGGGGTTGTGGATGGATAGCTGGATTAGATGAATTACCTTCCTGATTCATTGATACTGCTTGACAGAAGATATTACACTTTTTTACTTATATATTCATACGTTGATAGCTTTTTACACAATAGCTTTTCTTAATGTCCCAAAGAAGTCAGACATGTTCAGGCTGCTTTCCCTCAGTGCCATATTTCAGTACCTTAAAGCATTTTCTGAAAGTATCACATTCAGCTCATGAGTCTAGTTTAAATTCTGGGAATCTCTTACCTGTGTCACCAAATATCTTGATGAACTAGCTCTTTATGCTCTGACTTCACAGTACCAGCTCTCATTTTATTGTGCCTATTATGTCTATAAACATTCTGTTTTCATGTGTTGAGATATTAGCATGCAAAATCACAGTGAATACTTTTATTTTTCCTTTTACACATCTCGGTAAAATTATTCTTTCTACCAGGGCTTTTACAAAACTGATTAAATGCTGGACACTTCCTCTCATACTTACAGCTATTTCAACTGCACCATGTTTCCTGTGCATCTCATGACTCTCTATTGGATTATCTTTTTTTTTTTTTGGAAAGAACAAAATGCACTGAGAGCCAGTTATGATGTATGTGAAATAAAAGATAACATTGTGGCTTTAATTAAAAAATGAAATTCTGTGTGCCCCAACTCATGACTTGTTACAGAATTTCCCTTTGCTAGGAGGGCATGAAGGATGGGATACTTGGGGATTTGTTTAAAACATGATATTGAGCAAACAGCTAAGGAAATTTGGAAATAAGCTACTCAAAAGATTATAAGTAAGATAAGATTATGGAATTTGTTATGTGTGAACATTGAAAATACAAGTAAATAAGATATTCTAGTACCACGGGTTCTTTAAGTAGATCAGGCTTATATGAGAGATCAGATATGGAATAATGTGAAGACAGAATTTATAGATTTTATTTGGGTTAACAAAAGGAAAGTATACAGTGGGGAAAACTAATACTGACAAAGAAGCAGTGTGGTTTGGGGCTTCAAGATCTGGAAGTACACAATAAGGCCAAACAATTTAGAGTAATATATTTGATTTTGATATGGATTATATGCCCAAATGCAAACACATGGTAGGCATTGTGCTCAACAAGATACAACAGAATCACACATGGGCATATGGGCAGATATAGGAAATGAATATGAAGAGCATTATGTGCAGCTTTATATATATATATATATATATATATATATATATATATTAGCAAGTCTCTATGTTAAAAGAAATGAAACACTGGAAAAATAATACCCAGAGGTTATACTATATATATAATACTAAAAAAACACAGGACAGAATTCCTGAGCATTTAGAGAAGAAAGAACAAATAACCAAGATTTATTTTATTTTTTTATTTTTATTTTTTTTAGTTTGTTTACCTGGGCAATACACTGATCAGTACAGACGATTTGTAGGCACAGCCTGGGTAAAAGAGATTTGGGAGCAGATGATAAAAGGAAATTAAGTCATAAAATGAGATGAAGGTAGGCTATTTTTTGGTTGCTGAACACAGAACAGCTTTTAAATACAGGTCTAATTTTAGAGTTCAAAGTAGATATCGGGAGGTTGGAAAGTAATTTTGTTAAACCCAAATAGATTTTATAAATAAGGCTAGAATAAATATAACCTGAATTCATTCGTTAAGGTACAGTGACATGTACACAGAGGTGAACACATTGCAGTACCTTTCTCCAGTTCAGCAACCACCCTTACCTGGTGCTGTACTGTCCTCCTTCATGAAGACATGCAGAATCACAAAGGGCTGGCTCTGCATCCATACTGAATGCTAATTTTATGGGAGACAGAATTCTGAGGCAACATCAAGGTTGCAAAATAAGGGACAACTGAAAGGTGTCTTTTGAGTACCCATAAAAGAAAAAGATGATTTAATGTTATAAACAACTGCCCTGTGTGCCTCATTCTTGAGATGGTGGTAGCTCAGCTGGATGTAAAGATCCCATGGCAGCTATTGAAAAAAGAGAAGGGGTACTTTATGCTTTATTTATCAAACTTTCATTGCATATCTACAATAATGCACAACTATTTCATATAATTTCACACCTCACCAGTCACAAATATTGCATTACCTATATACTCATTCACTCCGATCTTTGGTCCATAACCAAAACTGAAGCTTTTTTTGGCATTTCCAAATTATCCCAGTTTATTAAACATAACATGCCAAAATCTCTCATTCCATATGAACCACGCTGTATTCATAATTATTTTAGAAAGTTCTTTTCTCTTCCTCTCCATTTAAATATGTATAATACCCTTACCCATATCCCATTTACTTCATTTAAAGATATTTAATCTTATTCTACATTACTTCCCTAATCACAAAATTAAAAAAAGATATATTCTTTTACATTCTGGGAACATAACTTAATGTTTCCTTACCTTAATTTGATGACTTTTCTGAATTTATCTACACCAGGGAAGGTAAAGCTATACTGCACTTGATTTCTTTTTGGTATTTATGTTGCTAGAACTGCTTCTTGGGGTATTTAAATTGTGACTGTTTCTATTTTATTTTATTTTATTTTTTCGTAAACTAGAATAGCTTGTTTAACTATGGGCCATCTGGAAACTGTTGTACTTAGTCTTGTGAGGAAAGAATAATTACTAACAATTTCTAAGTCTCTAAGCACCATTTGCTCTTCTAGAGTTGTTTGCTGGATGGTTCACTTGATTATTTTGTTTTATTGAATTGCTACTTGTTGAAAGCTGAGTGCTGCATTGCTTCCGTTTGGCTGGATTAGTCTGAAGCTGCACCTCTGTGCACAGATTTGGAGACATTTTCATCCTGGTTTGGTGAATTTTCTCAGTTTATCTAGTCAAGAGAAATAAAAACTATATTACACTTGATTTCATTTTTCTTTTTCCATTGTTGGAACTGGCTTTGGAACATTTAAACTGTAACTGCTTCATTGTTTTTCCTTTAACTAGAACAGGTTATTTAGCCAGATGTTTGAGGACTATCTTGAAAACTGTAGTAGTTATTTTTGTGAGAGAGGGTTAATTGCTGCCATTTACAAAGTGTCTGAGCACCATTGGCCCTTCCAGAGCTGTTTGCTGTTTGCTGGTTGGTTCTCTTGTTTTTTTTGTTTTATTTAATTGCTATTAATAATGCGTCTGAAAACTGAGCTGTATTTCACTCAGAGTAAACATGGTTGTAGCAGAATAGAGGGTTGTGAGAACATTTTTCATTTTCCCCTTAATTTCTCCCAAAACATCAATTATTCCTGCAGTTGACAACTGCTTGATTGTACCTAGGTCTGCATTAGCTTTGATTTATTTTTACTTGGCTGCTCTGATTTGCTCTAGCTACACTGAGACCATTGTTGTGCTGTGTGTCACTCTGTTGATACTGCTGATGCTAGTCAGAAAGTACTCCCACAGTCCTCCCTTCACCTCTCTTAGCTTCCTTGTGCACTTAGTCACCTAACACTTAAAGCACTGGACAATATGGAAGATCAGCAAACTTGGTCCCCTTCTGTTACCTGCCTCTTAGTACTTGGTATCCTAAGATAGTAACTGCATTATGCTATCTGGTAATGCATTCCTATTAACACAAAAAAGTTTAGCTTTGATACACAAAAGCTTACTGTGAGGGGGAAGCCTTAAGACAGCCATTTCCCCTTCTCTGTAAACCTTTCTGATTCTTAGACCACCCTACCGGTGAGGTTTCCCACTAGTTGTGACGTCAATGCGGAGAGCGGTCTTGCAGGCTGAACTGCATGCTAATGTGGCAATCCAGCAACTGGCTGATGCTAAATATCCATGTGCTTTCCCTCAGAAATGCAAACGGCTCCCGAGTGATTTGTAAAATTTCATTGATGGAGGAAAAAGTGGCCACCATCAGATATGATGGTCATCACACATTCACTCCTATGGAATCAGTCAATCTGCAGGTAAATTCAAAGAAGACATAGGGGTGAGGTGTGTTTGTGTGTGTGTGCAAGAATGTTTGTTTGTTTGTGTGTGTGTGTGTGTGTGTGTGTGTGTGTGTATCTGTGTGAGACTGGGTTGTTGAAATGGGGGTTAGGTAGAGGATTAAGAGTCTGGATGTGTGTGTGTGTGTGTGTGTGTGTGTGTGTGTGTGTGTGTGTGTGTGTGTGTGTGTGTGTGTGTGTCTGTGTGAAGTGGGGGTGCCTTTACCAATGTGATGCATGGGCCACTAGGGAGAACACTGCAGCCATAAGGTCTGATGGTGCTAGTTTTAGAGTGTGATTTAAAGACATGTTAATGACAGATAAGGTCTTTCTCATTCTGGCTACAGCTATTCTAATCACATTTTCTCACTGTTGTGGTAATTGACCTACTTGCCATAGGAAGTAACCACATGCAGTGGGATTTTGTCAAAATTCTAGGACCTGTCTGTGAGAAGTGTAAATTCCTACTTAACATGGAGGTGTCTGTTTTACAAACAACAATATATAGTGAGCATTACACAGTCACACCTTCAATTCTACTATTGCCACATTCTTAAAGGAAAACTCCACCTTCTCCTACAGTTTAACTCACCGCTTAGGTTGCTTTTCTCCCTACAATATGGTTCCAGTGTTGCATAGGTATCAGAAACCTGCTTGTATTTTATAAAACTTTCATGTATCTGCCTTGGAATCAAAGGAGGGGAAAGACAACCCACTTTTTTTAAGCGTAACATCTCACGTAATTTGCAGAGGAATTTGTCTACACCTGCATGACATACCACAGGCACAGAGAAATTTTAGTCAGGTACTGTTCATAATCATACAGGTAATTAGTCCTGCTGATGCCAGCAGACAGCCTGTAAAAAGGCAGAGGTATGAAACTGTTTTCCACCATCTTTATAGCAGAGAGGAAAAGAACCTGACTTCGATTCACAGCTGCTTTCATTGTAGCCATGCCTTTCATAGCAAAACAGAGCAACTGGATCAGTCAATGGTTCAAAGGCAGTTGTCACCTCTTTTGACAAATTTATACAAGCAGCATCACAATACTGAAATGTTAAGCTTAAACTTTAAATGTGTGTTGTTTATACTGCTTTACATTTGAAGATGACTCAAATGTAGTATCAATGATGTCTGTGACATTTTAAGAAAAGTCAGAATATATTTTTCTTGTAGTCCTTGTAAAGTACCAACACATTTACCAAAGTGTAGGGGGAGGGGACTGTAAATTCATCTTGGACTATAAAAAGATACTTTAAACAAAGGCCCGCAATTTAGCTATTTTTTGGTTGCAGCTGTATAAATCCTTATTATACTGTAAAACAAGCCTTGAGAGACACAAAGATGAGGGCCATTCAAGAAATAAAAAAGCACTCCTGTTATAGAAGGTATGTAAGATGACAGTGATTGAGACTCATCCCATTATATGTCAGTGGCATGGGAATACACCAGTACTTTCTTATGTTTAGCATGACTCACATAAAGCTGACTTGAAATGGATTATGAGAAAGAGAACGGCTTGAAGTAAAACAAGATCATGCTGATATTCAAGCCCCATTGGCAGCCATTTTGCAGAAAACATATTAAAATTCTATAAGCAGCAGTCATAGTGATTTTGAGGTGTTAAAATAGCTCCAAAAACAAAGAAAGAGTGAAAAAATAGTTTTTTTTTATTTCTAAAGTGGAGTTTTCCTTTAAACAAAACTATGTTATAGTACTTTATCTTTTTCTGTATATTAGGAACGTATATAATATAATTTCTCTATATATGCCTGTAACAGTTGTTTCTGTAATTTATCTGTACTGGAGCTTTTCTCCTCGGGTCTCCACTGAAAATGTTTTCTTAGCCCACTTGGACTAACTCGGTTAACAAATGTGAAATAAATAAAAAAGAAATACAATTTTATGAAAGCACAAAGCAAGAAGACTCATATTCCACTGTAGGATTTGTTAATAGAAAGGGATATCCTGTGCATGCTCCAAACTTGGCCATGAGAAAGCAGTTGAGACCTGTATTAGTAAAGATGCAATCATACCAGCAGAGAGAGATGATCCTGAAGAAAACTATGGCAGAAGGCCAAAGTATTAAAAACTGGAGACAGTAGAATTTTTGTGGAAAATAATTATTCACTGTACACCAGGCAGAAGAGAAAAAAATTTATCTAGACAATCAGGGAATTTCAAAGAGGCAGGTGTGACAGCCAAGATGCTGTGTCCATCTGTCTTCAGAATATTTTTTCTTGGAGGATAAAAGTCATTTTTTGAAGCAGAACGGGCTAAGGAAGAAATACAAAAGTTTGTCCAACAAAAAAATCAGACAGAACGGGAGTATGCTTCTCATTCTTCTGATAATAAAGCCCATCAGAGATGGCATTGTGGATGTTAAGGTATTAAGGACTTTGCCAGTGAAACTTTTTCCAATGTTACAAAGAAAAATGCTTGAGAGACAGAACAAAGCACAGGAGTTGACTAGAATCATAAGTGCATTAGAATTAAACCTGAGTCTAGTTTTGTGAGATGGCCATGAAGAGGAAGAAAACCAGCAACACTGAAATTAGTGAATAAATCTGAGACTATAAAGCATTTCTGATGTGTGGCTTTCCAGGAAAAAGTGACTGAGAAAGTTTGGATGTTTGCTGACTTTGTTAAACTTGTGGGGTACTGAAAGGCATATACTCCACTTCATGTAATTAATGATTGAAAAGACACTAAAAAGGGGGAAAAGGAAGGAAAAAAGAGCAGCTATAAGTAAAACTATTTTTTTCTTAATAGTATTTGTATAAAACATTTCCAGGTATAATTGCATGTTGTATAGCAAAGCCTTTCAAGTGACTGTTAAATGTAGCACAAAAATGATTCCAAGAAACAACGTGTCACGTTCCAATTGATTTAAAACAGGTTTAATGTACCACACTAAAAAACAGGTTGAGCGCTTTCTTCTACTGACCATAGATTTAATCAGAACACTCATCTATAAGTCAATTCCTTATATACTCATTACATTCCCGCCCTAAACAAAACAATTATACAATTAATCAATTAAAATTGATATTAAAAAATATTATAAAATACATTTTAAAACAGCGTACATACATAATGTGCATATTGTATGAAAGATGAATAATACGGAAACTTACTATTCTAATGAAATACATTGCTTCTATTAATTTCTATCCTATTGTTTGTATACACCCCATAATGAAATATGGGGCTCCTATATTCCTAATACTCCCCAAAAATTCTCACTATATGTATACTTGTAAACAATTCTGCAACTTTTACTCATCATTCCTGATATAATTATTTATGTATGAATTCTGTAATAAATACTGATGAGATATATTATACTCTAATGAGGGGTTTTGTGGGTATATATTCATTAATTCCAGGGGGGCTTGCCGCATTCCTTCTATGTTTTCACCAGTAAGGAGGAATAAGGTGCACAAAATCCACTCCGAACTTGCCATTTTGAAAGGAGAGATCACTCGGCTAATAGAACTTATGACACCACCCACTACTTTACATTTGAATGCAGTCAATGGATGTGCATCATCACGTTCGGAAACCGGAAGTGGTACTAGCGAGGAGATACCTAACGGCCAGCGTTGTTCTGAACCATGAGATATAGTAGAAAATGGAGCCTCTTATAGGAATGATGCCATGAAATTAAGGGACAAATATCTCACCAACTCCACAAGCATTGGCGACATTTCGGAGGATGTATTCTTATTATCTGGGGCTAAACCAAAATGCCAAAAACCCACGAGGACATATTCTGCTAATGTGGGTTTGACTGGTGTTAATCATCATCACAACAATGATAACGCTCATTCAGGACTTCCTGATAATGGTAATACTATTAACTATAATTTAGACAACTTTTTACAATTACCATATGATTTTCATAACATTTGTGTTAACAAAGACAAACATACTGAAGAAAGCTATGACTAACAAGGAACTTTGGAAGAATTAATTTTCAGTTTTGGTAAAAAATTAAATATTATAAAAGCATTGCAAATGGACAATTTATATCTGAAAAAATGTATAGACAGTAGTATAATACCCATGGGGTTGCGTTTTTTCAAGCAGCCCATGGGAATAGAACTAAGTGAATCTAACATGCAGACTTGTAATAAAATGTTTGATAGCTTTGGTATACAATTCATGGAATTCATCATATCATGTAATGACAGTAAATTAAGTATTTTATTGAAGGAAGTGGAAGAATTGAACATATCCATTACTAATGATTTGATATAGTCCCAATGGGAGAACTTACATAAAAAGCAATTTGTATATGCTGAATCCAGTTGTAAAAAAAAATATTTGACCGGAAGTGTAAGAAGTATTTAAGAGATTTGAGGCAATATCAGAATAATACGGCTTATAAATGGAGTAATTTTAATAGGAACAAAACCACCTATGGAACGAATTCCAGGGTTTACAATCGAGATCAATACAGACCAGAACAGGAGGGAGAAATACATTATAATGATGATTTTTAGGACAGAGACAAAATTGGTCCAGAGAATACAAACAGGGCAATCAACAGTGGAGACAGGGAGACAGAGGGAGACGATATCCCCAGAGAAACAGATAACACATGTAATAAGTAAACCAGGTTGTGAACAGGAACATATTTCAATTGATGGTGTTATTCACAGCCTGGGGGATTTTAAAATATATAATTATACACAACATCCAGTTAGTATTGAACATTTCAAGTTGTTTTCAAAAGGGCTGAAATATACACCCAGGAGAAGATTTAATTTGGTAGACACCTTAGTAGAATTCAAATTATATATGAGAAAATTAAACCTGGGTGTATTTTTTCACAATCAAACAAATGGGGGAGTAGGTAATAATAGTTTAAGGAAAAGAAGTAATTTTACCCCTCCCCCCGATGCACAATACCTTAGTCACATTCGACAAGGTAGTAACTAAGAGAATATATGAATTGTATAATAAGAGACAAAAAGTCAAAGTCAATACTAATTGGAGTAGAGATGAAGACATGGCCCTTCGACAACTTTGTGAAACACACAGTATCCGGATAATGACTCCTGACAAGGGAGGGGGAATAGTTTGGTATGATGTGGAAGAGTATACCCAGAAAATATTTGACATACGTAATGAATCTGGTAAATATGATACATCTTCATTAAATCAAATCAACACAGCACATAGAAGGATTGATTTATATCTAGATGAAGTCTTGCTAGATGAACGTATAGATACAGATCTATACAATTTTTTGAAAGTAGACAATCCTGTACTAGGGACAATTGTAGGCATACCTAAGATACACAAATGTATACATAATCCCCCTTTTTGACCTATCATCTCTGGAAGTAGGAGTAAGACATTTCCATTTGGAAAAGTTATTGATCAATGGTTGAAGCATATATATACCAAAGTCCCTCATTTAATAAAAGATTTGTGGGACTTTTTGGGAAGATTTAAAGCTGAGTTATGGGACAAGTATTTGATATTTGTAACCATAGATATAATTGATTTATTTTCTAGTATTCCTAAGACAGATGGTATCATGAGATTCACCAATAGCATTAACAAATATTCACAACTTGAATGGGAGAGAATAGAACTTATCACTGAATTCATCAATATAGTACTAGATAATAACTATATATACTTTGAAGGGGAACATTACAAACAATCCCTAGGTGTAGCTATGGGGGCAGCGTGTGCCCCCATTTACGCTAATTTAGTATTATTAGATTGGGAGGAAGAGTTTATCTTAGATACCCCTTGAAATGAATACATAGTATGTTATGTTAGATTTTTGGATGATATGTTCCTGTTGTGGAAAGGGACTGATGACTCTATAATTCAATTTGTAGATTATATCAATCATAATAGCCCTTATTTAAAATTCACTTACAATTATAGTAGGGTGGGTATTAATTATCTGGATACATATATATTCAATGATGGAAACAGCTTTCAGTCCAGAATATACAGGAAAGAGACTTTTTGTAACTCGTATCTGGAATTTACCAGTAATCATCCCTATACTCAGAAAAAAAGCATTTTAAAAGGGCAATGTATCAGAGCAGCTAGAATGACTACCCTCAGCGAGGATATGATAAAGGAAATCAGGTTTATTGGTGAATTATTTAGAGAAAGGGGATATCCTGAAAACCTAATCAAAGACATCACTGGACATGTGATTAGAGAATGGAGGAACAAATATGTCCCACTTTTGGGTAATGCTACCAACATCCAAGACATTACAGAAAGGTATACTGATAACACAGGATATCAAAGGGCTTACATTTTAGAGTTCAGTCCATTTGTAGGTAAAATCAGGAACATTATAGAACAAAACTGGAACATACTAACCAGTGATGAAACGGTGTATGGTAAAATAGGAGAAAAACCTTCCTTTGTGTATAAAACAGGGATGAATATCAAAAAGATGATAGAATTTAAGACTTCTAATATGAGAGATATAGTTAATGTGAACTTGGAAGGAACCAAAAAACGTGGGCATTGTAAAAATTGCCATTATATCATGGAAGACAAACAGTTATGTTTGGAGAATGATATCAAGAGTAGAATTAATTTTAGAAGGGGGAATTGTCAGACACAGCATGTCATACATTTAAGGAAGTGTACTTCATATCACAGTTATTATGTGGGAAAAACGGATAGAAGATTGAGAAACCAGATTTACGACCACTTTTACTGTATAAAAAGGAAAGATAGGAATAATGCACCGTACAGACATCTAGAAGACAGTATTGGATGTGAATCCTTTATGTTTGCTATATTGGAAGTTGTCAGGAGTGACCCTAGAGGGGGTAATATTAAAGCCATACTGGGGGAGAAGGAAATCAAATGGCAGATAAGATTAAATGCAGCAAGCCCCCCTGGAATTAATGAATATATACCCACAAAACCCCTCATTAGAGTATAATATATCTCATCAGTATTTATTACAGAATTCATACATAAATAATTATATCAAGAATGATGAGTAAAAGTTGCAGAATTGTTTACAAGTATACATATAGTGAGAATTTTTGGGGAATATTAGGAATATAGGAGCCCCATATTTCATTATGGGGTGTATACAAACAATAGGATAGAAATTAATAGAAGCAATGTATTTCATTAGAATAGTAAGTTTCCGTATTATTCATTTTTCATACAATATGCACATTATGTATGTACGCTGTTTTAAAATGTATTTTATAATATTTTTAATATCAATTTTAATTGATTAATTGTATAATTGTTTTGTTTAGGGTGGGAATGTAATGAGTATATAAGGAATTGAAATTATAGATGAGTGTTCTGATGAAATCTACGGTCAGTAGAAGAAAGCGCTCAACCTGTTTTTTAGTGTGGTACATTAAACCTGTTTTAAATCAATTGGAACGTGACACGTTGTTTCTTGGAATCATTTTTGTGCTACAGTTTCGGTTATTGTTGGGATTCCTTGAGTTCACTATTTATGACTGTTAAATGTAATAAAAATACTAAAGTAAACAAGACCTTTTTCTTTTTCAGTTTTAAGAAATGTAGATGTTACATGTAAAAAGCGAAGAAAGGATGGAAAAAGCTTGTTCAAGTTAATATGCTGTAATGTTGTGCTGGTGGGATGAGGATGGGGTATAAAAGTGCACTGATTATACTCTATGTAGATATGAGATGTTTCCTCTTTGAATTTTGTGCAGGTGAATGTCTGGATTAATGCCCTTGTCTCAGTCTAGTGGCATATGTGATGTAGAAATGACAGAACACTGTGGATGTTGTAAAAAGTTTTCCTTTAGCAAATACATGTTCAGTGTGAGTTGAGAAGTCTGCAGATGGGGACAACTGTACTACAGGTCCAGGCAATAAATCTACACAGCTGTAGACATTGTTTGCTGAGAGAAGCATAAAATTAAAATGTACAAGGGCAAGCAGCTTAGTGAAAAATAAAGTTTAAAATGACTAGAAGTGAATATGTGATAACAGTTTTCCTGGCATCTAAATATACTAGAATAGAGTAAAATTTTGTTTTATTTAAATATAACTCTGCACTTTTTCTTTTTTTAACAAGAAACATTTTTATTAAATTATCATGTATGACATAGACAATGTTGCATTTATATAAATGAAAACAAAACATACTGACATAATTTCAGTTGCAAACATTATACATGACAAATGATGTTGACACAATTGTAGTTGCAAACATTATACATCACTTATAATCTATCCAGTCATTTTCAGTCAAATATTACATAGCTCATTCAAATCCTGCTTTCTTTTAAACCTCGTTCATCCTCTGCATGTACTGTTCCCACAGTTCCCATTTTTGTCCTATGTAATTTGCTCCTAGCCTTTTCCAAAGATCCCAATTCCAGTTGTTCTAACTCTGTTACTATATTTACTACTTTTAGTAAAGTTGGTTTTGACTTCGATTTCCATTTTCTAGTAATTTTCTGGTACTTTTCCGTTAAACCCCTACCAGGAGAGACAGTGGTATTTATACAGTATTTTGCTGTTATATTGACTTCAGTGTTTTATTTGCAATTCCTACACTCTACTACACTTCTTTTTTGCTGATCTACATTTCTTATTTTCTTGATAATACTGCAGTGAACCCTGTTGAATGTGTTTATTCTTCATGCTTCATGAGCTAGAGATGTTTACAGACACAACAGAAGTCCTTCTTCGTGTATTTTTTTCACAATAAATATTTCATTATTTCACGGTACTATTTTGATTGCTGTTACTGTTTTCCATGAAGTAAAACTACAATACACACATATATATATATATATATATATATATATATATATATATATATGTATACAAATCCCTGGCATGCAAAGCCTTTCACCTGCGATTTACGCTCATCCACCTCAAACCTATATGTATATCACTCCTACATGAATGATTACACAGAGCACAGCCTGCAGAGTGAAGATGTGTACATACAAAAAAAAAATAATTTTTCTTCCTGTACATCACTTTACGTTAAATATATTTCAGACCTACGTGTTTGATTACATATAATCAAAACAGGGCAGGGCAGCGCAGCGCAAGAAGACTAAAGACATTGTACAGTTTTACCCTTAGAATTCCTGCTTTCTATGCAAAACACAGCAGCGCCAGCAGCAGGAAAATGCAGTATGGCTTTGAATGTATTATTAATATTACAAACATAACAATTCCTTCTTCTTTTGCTTATTTTAGTTAATTTTACCAATAACTATTTCTTAGTCCTCCATACAAGACTACATAATACAAAAACACAACAGCACCAGCGGAGCAAAGATGTGGTAGGGGTTTAATGGAAAAGTACAAGTTTTCTTTTTGGCAGCCACCATAATTAGATTTAACAAGGCCTTACCATGTTTCGGCAATTCAGATTCCGTATCATAGCTCAAAAAATTCATTTCCTTAGTTACACCAATTTGCTCACCCAGTATCTCTGACAGAGCAGTCTACAGGCAATATTTAAAATCTGCCAACTAATTAAACCAAAAGAAAATATGTTCCCAGTTATCTCTTTCTTCTACATCACACCTCCAACATTTGCTGTATACCTGAGGAAAAATTCTTTGGAATCTACTTGGGGTATAAAAATATCTATGTAAACACTTCCAAGCAAAGATCCTAAATATTCCAGTCTTTGTTGCATATTTGGGAGACATACATATATCCCCCATTGTTCCTTTGTGAGTTGCTTATGCAGTCTCTCTTCCCAATCCTTTCTAATGTCCTCTGATTGATTCTTATAGTTATGCAATAGTTTATATGCTCTACTAATTATTCTTTTCTTAACGACAGCTTCTGTTCTAGATTCTATTAAAAACTCTACCAGTGGTATCCTTTCATTAAGGACCTCCCAAGGTCTTTCTCTTTGCTTATATTCTGATATCAATCCTTGATAGGGAAGGCAATCTCTAAACTGCAGTCCAAATAAATTCTTGGTTTCCTCCCGTTCTGTTACCCCCCCCCTAGTTATTTGCTCCCCGTACCTTGGTTCCTTTGAAAGTTTTCTCCAATAAATTCCAGTCCCCTCTTGCCTGTTGTCTGTATCCCTAATTGCAGTCATCCTTATCAGCAGAATCTCCTTTCTCCATTCCCATGTTGGCTTAGTTCTTAGAATACTTTCTGCTACTTTATGTATATAATATTCTGTATGATTATTGTTATTCTCCTTAAAGGTCTGCATCCAAAATCCCAATCTCTCCTTGTTTCTTGAGCTTCCCCCAATTTCATCATAATCCTTTTCTACTTTGAATTATAGTTTTCTGCTTGTGCTATGTAAAGGAGCCTTAACTGTGCTGCTCTGAAATACCCCTTCAAATCAGGTAATCCCAATCCATCTTGTTTTATTGGAAGAATCAGCTTATCCCACTTGACTCTTGCCATCTTCCCCTCCCTGATAAAGTTCTTCAGCTTTTTATTAATTGCTGTCCATAACTTCTCCTCTGATGAATAAAAATATGCCTGACCAGTGTATAAGACTAAAGGGACTAAACATTTTAACTGCTTGTATCTTGCTATCAATATCCATATAACAGAGCTTCCATTTTTATATTATCTGTTGTTTAGTCTCTTCCGACATATCCTTAGCTGCCACAGCAGAATCATTTTAATCATACTCCTAAATCCTTCATTTTATCATGTCTCCATAAATATCGATATTTCTGAACCAATTCGCGTGTGGGTACATCATTTACCGCTATTGCCTTTACTTCATTAATTTCGTACCCTGAAATCCTGAAAAGATGTGAAATTGTCTCAAAGTGTTCTATAACACTGTAATGTCCCTTTCTGGTTTTATCAGGTATAAAATAATATCATCTGCAAATAGAGCCAGCTTTTCTTAACTGCCATATCAGTTATATCCTTGCATTTCTGAGTCCCTTATTACCTTCACCACTGGTTCTAAATACAATGCAAATAACAAAAGGGAGACAGGACACCCTGCCTGGTTCTTCTGTTCAGGCAGAAGTGATCAGGGAGGACCCCACCCACTTTAATTTTTGTGTCCGATCCATCATATATCCTTCTAATTAACCTTATAATTTTATCAGGGAATGCAAATGCTTCCATTGCTCTGCTCATAAAGTCCCAGCTGACTCTGTCAAATGCTTTCTTTCCATCAAGACCCAACAACAACAGTGGTATTTTCTTACATTCTGCTTCCCTCTGGATCATCAATGTTCTGTTAATAGTTAAATAAACGGTATAGCAGAGGAGCAAACCTAACAGAATAAAGTCATGAACATCAAAAAGACGAGGCTGTAGCAGCAGATAAAATGAATCCATTAACAAAATGTTCCATATAAAA
This sequence comes from Protopterus annectens, assembly GCF_019279795.1. Classification (NCBI taxonomy): domain Eukaryota; kingdom Metazoa; phylum Chordata; order Ceratodontiformes; family Protopteridae; genus Protopterus; species Protopterus annectens. Next base: position 1,296,078,693 of record NC_056746.1, on the reverse strand, counting down.
AATCCAATAAGCATTTATTGAGTGCACAAAACAGGTGAGTGCTTTCACCAACAGGCTTCCTCAGACCATTAACAAAAATTGAGCCATTACTCCCCCTTATATAACATATTAATTAATTATGCAAATAATCAGTGACATCATTTCCTATATGTAAAATAATTTTAAACTGATGAGGAAAAATTTAACATAATCATATGTCCTAGAAACTGAATAAAAACATTAAGTAATCCCTGTTAAAAAATATCAAAATTCCTTAAAACTGCAAAAAAAATTATACTAAAACTTTTATATAAAAAGCATATATATATCAAATTATCTCACAACTAATTTCCTGTTTTTTAAAACAGGTTTTAAAGAAATCTTATTATTCAGACTTGGGCTATCATGTTTCTTTCAGTGTAATTTCTGACATCACCTCCCCTCATATTGGGGGTATTCACCTGGAGAACCATAAACTTAAACGTATGTAAAGTGTCTGTTTCAAGGACGTGTTTGGACAAAGCATTGGTACTAGACCTAATACGTATTTGATATAGATGTTCCCTTACCCTGTCCCTAAGCCTTCTGTTGGTTTTACCGACATAGAAGGTGGGACAGCGGGTACACAGGGCAAGGTAAACAACATGTTCAGTATTACAATTAGCTTCCACATCAAAAACAAAACAATAAGAAGTAACTGGATGAACAAACATACTATGGTTACAGATAAAAGTACAAAAATTACAATTGTTATTGAGAGATGTACCTTTATATTCAAAATCATTACTGTGGGCTTCAGTGGTTTTGGGCTACCACAACATTTTATGTAAATTCTTCTTATTCTTAAACAGAAATTGAGGATTTTCACCCAATACCTCTTTATTTATTTTATTTATTTATTTTACATTTGTTGACCAGGCTAGTCTAGCTGGATACATGTCCATTTTCAGTAGAGGCCCGGGGAGAAAAGCTCCAAGAAAGACATACAAAGAAATATAAAAGTCGTAATAGATCAAATTAAAAAAAAACTAAACCAAACTAAAAACTAAGGATAACATTAGCAGTAAGCATCAATGGGTAATGTACAAGAGATGGTCAATATGCAATATGCATAAATTTTATTTGCAATAATATGGTATTTTGCTGCTCTAGGGTAATATTATGAGTTTCAGAATAATTATTAGTTTAAAAGAAAATAAGTTAGTCAGGGTTAGTACAGGTGCATAGCCAGTGTGTCTTAAGAAATAACTTTAGTTTCTTTTTAAAGAGTGAAAGAGAAATTTGAGTTGTAAGTTCAGTGGGTAGTAAATCCCATCGCTTTCCTACAGAGTTAGAGTACCGGGAGTCACCTGATGAGTTATTGGATCTTGAAGTGTTGATCAGCAGTTTGTTTGAGGAGCGTAAGTTCTTGAGGTTTTTGTAAGGTGTAATGATGGTAGAGAGTATTGGGGTGTTGTTGGGTTGATGCAGGGTCTTGTGGACAATGGCAAGGTGGAGAAATTGAAGATGGTTAAGAAATTCTAGCCAGTCTAGTTGTTTTAGGTTCAGACAGTGATGAGTTCTGAAGGGAGAGCCTGTCGCAAATCTAGCAATATTATTGTAGGATGTTGCCAGTTTGTTGAGGTTATTTTTTGAAAGGTTAGTATATATAGGGGAAGCATTGAGTAGAGTTGAGATTAAGTGGGTCCTGGCTATAGTGGTCCTAGCCACTGGTGTAAGAAAGGGCTTGATTTTGTAAAGGGATCCCAGTTTTTTGTTCACTGATTTTATTGTGCTGTTTATATGACTATCAAAGTTGAGGTTGTTGTCTATTGTTATTCCTAAGAGTTTAGTGGTTGTGTCAGGAGAAATAACAGTGCCATCATAAGATGTGAGTGTGAGATGAATAGGGGTGGAGTTTTGGGTTGGTGTAAAGAGTAACAGTTTAGTTTTTTGGGGGTTAAGGAGGAGGCAGTGGTTTGAGAACCATTGTTCTACAGTGTTGAAAGCTTTTTAGGTAAGAGATTTAAGTTCAGTTTGAGAGGTGGCTGTACAGATAATAGTAGAGTCATCTGCATATTGAATGCAGATGGTGTGTGGGATTGCTGATTGAAGGTCATTAATATAAATGGAAAATAGGAGTGGGCCTAAAATGGAGCCCTGTGGAACACCGAGGGAAATAGGAAGGTTATTAGAGAGTTTATTTTGCCAGAGTACCGCCTGTTGCCGGTTTTCAAGGTAAGATATGAACCAATTTATAGCTAGGGGATAAGTGAAAGGGATTTCAGTATGTGTAGGAGGAGTTGGTGATTAACCATATCAAAGGCTTTAGATAGATCAATGAAAACTGCAGAGGAAAGAATATTATTATTACGGTTTTTATTGATGCTGTCTGTGAAGGATAGAAGGTCAGTGGTGGTACTGTGGAAAGGTCTGAATCCATGTTGACAGTTGGCAAGTAAGTTGTTATGGAGAAGGTGGTCTAGTAGTTGCTTATGGATGCATTTTTCCATAATTTTTGCAAGAGGGATAGCAGATTTATAGGACGAAAGTTAGAGTAGTCATTGGAGTGTCCCCTTTATGTAATGGGATAATATGAGAAATTTTCCAGATGGAAGGGATAGTTCCTTCACTTATGGTTCTGTTGATCAGAATGGAAATGGGGTAAGCAATGGCTTTAGCTCCTATTTGTAGGAATTCTGCTGGGAGTTGGTCTGCTGAGGGGGTGGTAGGTTTTAGTCTTTGGAGAAGGGAGCAAATGAAGGAAGTAGGTACTGGTTGTATATGAAATGCTGGGGGTGGGATAGTGGTAGAAGTAGGCAGATTTGAGGTATCAGGAGATAGATGGCTAGCAAGATTTTAGATAGCATCTGTGAAGAAAGAATTTAAGGAATTAGCAGTTTGAGAGGGATTGTCAGGGTTGGAGCCAAGTGGGTTGGGAGTGATTGATTGACCTGGGTCTAGACGTTTGTTAATGCTAGTCCAAAACTTTTGTGGTTCCTTGTGGTAGGAGTACTGTAGGTAAAAGTTTTTTTTGTCTAACAGGATGGCTTTTTTGTATTATTTCTATGTTGTCTAAAGATTTGGTGATCAGAAGTATTTTTAGTGGAATGCCATTTTGCCCAGGATTTGTTTCTAAGAAGGATTTTTTGCCTAGTATTATTAGTGAGCCAAGGGGCTGGTTTAGTTTTATTTCTAACAGAGCGTGATGGGGCATGATGGTCCAGGATGGTTAGGAATGTAGAATTTAAGTAATCTACTGCTTCATTGATTGGGAGAGATTTTAATGGTGACCAATTACATTGTTTGAGTTCAGTTTGGAAAAGTTCTGGGTTAAATTGCTTTTTGGTGTGTAGTGTTCTGTATGAGAAAGGGAAAGTTAGGTTGGTTTTATGTCTGATAATATAGGTTAGTGAATGGTCACTTAGGTCATCTGGGAGGGTTCCTGCTTTGTATGCTTGATGGGGACTATTTGTAAGTATCCAGTCCAAGGTACTTTCTTTGTTATTGGGTCTATTAGTTCTGGTAGGAGAGTTACTAGTTTGTGAAAAGCCATAAAGTTTGATATGGGTGGTTGGGTGTATAGTACTACAGGTATTCCAGTCTATATTAAAGTCTCCTAGGACTATGGTTTCTTGTGGGAAATTTAAGGAAAGCCAGTTAAGGATATTCTCGAGTGTACTCATATTATTTCCTGGAGGAAGGTATATACAGATAATATTTATAGGTTTATGTGTGTTGATTTGAAATTTAGTGATAAGTATTTCAGCACTATTGTCTGAAGGTGGGCTAAGATTTACAGTGCTAACTTGTAGCTCTGCTTTATAGAGAATCGCTACCCCTTCTCCCTTTTTGGCTGTGCGGTCTAGTCTAATGATATTGTAGCCTGGTGGGGTAACTTCATTATCCTTAACTGTATGTTTTAGCCAAGTTTCAGATAGGCAAAGGATGTCAAATAGGTGGACATCTAAAAGGGCATGAAGTTGAGTAATGTTATTGCAAATGCTGTGTATATTGAGGTGAGCTATTAAGAGTGAGTTAGAAGGTTTGATAGGTGTTAGTGTATTAGTTTTATTTGGGTTGCTGTTTGGAGAGTTAAGGTTATGGTTTGGGCCATGGTTAGGGTGAATGTCCCCATCTAGTAGGGAGAGTAGGAGTGTTGTGTGTTTAGGGTTGAGAGACTTACAATAATAGTCTATTAATTTTTCAGCATTTTGGTTTGTATACTTAATGTGAGCTAGTCTATGATATTTGGCTAGTAGGTAGTTGGGTTGGGATATAAAGTTAAGATGGTTGTGATAGTTAGTTAATGGTGGTATGGAAGTGTGTTTGGAGGGGAAGAGAAAAGTAGAGTGTAGTGGTTGTTCATAGGAGGTTAAGAGATAGGCAGTGGTTAGAAGAGGTAAGAGAGAGAGTAAAAAAATACTCGTAATTGGTGTGGGATAGTTGAAGTAGGCATTATATCAGTTTGAGAAGTGGGAGAAAATGGGTAGTAGAGTTTTATGAGCAGGTTAGGAGAGTTGTCACTAGGTAGGGTATTGTAACAAGGAGGGAGAAGAGGAGCGGTAACAGAGGGTGTGCTGAGATAATGGGGGTTGGTGGTGTTAATGATATGAGTAGTTTGATTGGAGTGAATTGATGTGGGTGTGGCTATAGAGGATTAAATGTAGGACCACTGGGGGTGGGTGGGAATTGGGGGCAGGGTAGGGGAGCGGAGTGAGCCCGCAGGGCGAACGGAGCGGGAAGAGACACGAGAGTAGATTGTCAAGGATGACAATCAGTGAGGTATGGAATTCAGCAGGTAAATCTGAAGGTAAGAGAATATAGAGGAATGTTGAGAGGCTGTTAGAAATAGAGGTAGATTGTATGAGGAGTAGAGTGTGACTAGAGATAGTTTAGGTCGAGAGAGAGATGGTAAAACAGTGAGTCAGAAGAAAAACTTTGAAGAGAGTTAGGGAGATATGGATAAGCAAGTGAGAAGAAACTAATATTCAAAAGCTAGTATAGAGGTGCCACCTAGTGGTCAGTTACTTTAATGCAGAAAAATAGGTCTCCTAAAGGGGATGTCAGGCCAGGGAGGAGGGGGAGATAAAACAAGTTAGAGATAAAGAGGGTATGAGCTAGAGGTACAATTTATTTAAAATGTTAAATATGGGGGGGGATGGCTGCTGGATAACCTGACTGTGAGGCTTGCCTACCTAGCAGTATCTATAACAACTTATTATTACTACAGTTTACTAGAAGCTATAATAACACATACTTTCATTGTCACTTAGCAAGGTAAGGTTTCCCAAGGAGCTGGTAGGTTAAATCTTAGTTTTGACTATTTTCCTTAGGCTTCCAGCTGGATGGATTCAGGTGAACTAGTATAGGGAGGTACAGGAACGGAAGGTTTCACTGTCTCTTAGCAAGGTAAGGTTTCCCAAGGAGCTGGTAGGTTAAATCTTAGTTTTGACTATTTTTCTTAGGCGTCCAGCTGGGTGGATTCAGGTGAACTAGTATAGGGAGGTATAGGAATGGAAGATTTCACTGTCTCTTAGCAAGGTAAGGTTTCCCAAGGAGCTGGTAGATTAAATCTTAGTTTTGACTATTTTCCTTAGGCGTCCAGCTGGGTGGATTTAGGTGAACTAGTATAGGGAGATACAGGAATGGAAGGTTTCACTGTCTCTTAGCAAGGTAAGGTTTCCCAAGGAGCTGGTAGGTTAAATCTTTGTTTTGACTATTTTCCTTAGGCGTCCAACTGGATGGATTCAGGTGAACTAGTATAGGGAGGTACAGGAATGGAAGGTGTAGGACAAGCACTGAAGCAGGTAGCGCAGCAGCCAGGTATGGGTGGGAGAAGAAAATTTAATTTGTGAGTCAACAGTCAAACCCCACCAATGTTTATAAATAATCTCTTTGACATTCTCAACATCATGTGTAAAAAACAAGGGGAATTTCTGAGCAGGATTAGTATAACTAGCTACTTGTGTTGAGTCTGGTCTACTAGAGTATGTACTGCTGCTCATATCAGAAAAATATGGGCAAGCTGTATCATTCCTATAGTGTTCAATACCTTGAAATCCATTAGAGACCTCATCAACCTTATATGACCTGGCTAACAATCTACCTTTTAAATCCATCAATTTATTTTTATATCCCTTTTGTGTGGGGTTGAGCCAGGATGCTCTGTTGGCTTGCCCTTTAATAATGTTTTTAAAGACATATTTTGGGTGCATACTCCCACTATGTAACAATTTGTTCCTGTAACAGGACTTCTTATGAACACTAGTATTCAGTTTACCAGTACTCAACCTCTCTATAAAAATATCTAAAAAAGTAATCCTTTAAGTTGATTCTACCATAGTGAGTTTCAGATAATCTGTGAAGGAATTAACCTCATGAACGAAAATATACAATTCACTCTTACTCCCTGTCCATAGGAAGAAAAGATCATCTACAAAGCATTTGTAAAAAATCACAAATTTCTGAAACCTAGATAAAACAAACAGGCTCTCTTTCTCCCAAATGGCCATAACTAAGTTGGTGTAGCTATTGGCACACGACGTGCCCATAGCTACGCCATCTTTCTGTATGTACAAGCTTTCGTTGAACAGAAAGATGTTATTCTCCAACACAATTTCTAACAAGAGACATAATAAGTCTACTCTGGTGGATTCAACTTCAGTATATTGTGTGAGATACTTATAAATACATTCTAAGCCTTCCTGGTTAGGAATAACTGTGAAGAGTGACTTAACATCCAAAGCCACTAAAAAAATAAGGAAAATCATCATTTACTGATTCCATTTTCACATACAAATCCAACAGAAACAGTTTTGTATCCTTAAGAATGACAGGATTATTTTACGTATAGTAAATGATGTCACTGATTATTTGCATAATTAATTAATATGTTATATAAGGGGGAGTAATGGCTCGATTTTTTGTTAATGGTCTGAGGAAGCCTGTTGGCGAAAGCGCTCACCTGTTTTGTGCACTCAATAAATGCTTTTTGGATTTTTTATATAGAACGTTTTGTTAATGGATTCATTTTATCTGCTGCTACAGCCTCGTCTTTTTGATGTTCATGACTTTATTATGCTTAGGTTTGCTCCTCTGCTACACCATTTATTTAACTAGTACTTTTGTTTGTGACTGGCTTAGGAGCATTTATTTCCTGGTGGCTGTTAATGTTGTCAAATGTTTTCCTCCCCTCCACAAAACCACATTGATCCATATCTATCAAATCTGTCATCACTTTGGCATTATTTTAACCATTATAGACATAAACACTTTATAATCATCATTTAGTATTGAAATGGGGCTGTATGAAGCTGGATCTGATGGATCGTTACTGCCTTTGGCTATTAAATCTATCACTGCTTTCTTCCAGGATATCGGGACTTCTCCTCCTCTTAAAATGCTGTTAAACAATACCTTCTAGGTATTTATAAGTTTTTCCCCTCCTAGCTTCCAAAGTTCCACAGGAATACCATTTATTCCAGGGGAATTCACTGTAGATTGGTTAGGCATCACATTTTTATCTCAACTCCTCCTATCCTAACTGCTAGTAATTGAGCCTCATCTACCTCTAACCTTTGCAAAGTTACTTGTTCCATAAACATTTCCATTTATACCTTCTCTTGATTTCCATATTTCTCTGCTTTATACAAACTTTCATAGAATTTCTGAAATATTTCTAATAGTTCTACAGGATCACTTGTTATCTTCCTTGTTATAGGTTCTCTAAGCTTGGTGACAGCACTTTTCGCTTTCTGTTGCCTTAGTTGTTCTGCTAAAAAGTTTTTGTGCTTTAGAGTTATTATCAAAAAACAGTTGCTTAACAGCAATCTTTCTAAACTCATGCATATTATCTAGATAATCCCTTGTTTTCTGTTTAGTATACCACAGTCTCTCCTCTTCTTCTTCTGTGGGATTCCCCCATTTGCAATACTTTAACATTTGTCAGTCCCTCTAAATAATTCTTGTTACTTCTTAACCATATCATAGCATAGCTATTTGCACTCTACATTTTTTAATATAGTTCACTTTTCTTTCCTTTTTGTATTTATCTTTGAGACCATTGACATTTAAAGACATTACTGAAAGCATCATTTTCTTGAAAAGTTATTATTTCCACCCTTTATGTAAAATGGCTTTTTTGTTAAATTTCTAGTTTCAGCTTTTATGCTACATGCATATACTGTTTGGCAGGTTAATCTTTTATAGAGTTGTTTCTTGTCATCTCCATCTGAGCTTATGTCACATCTTACAAATTTTTTGTTTTATTGAAAGCCCTCAAACAAAAATACAAACACACCTCAATTCCCCCCTATAACCTATTAACTTAATAACACACAAAACTATGTACATCTTCAAATATTGAAGTTTTACCATCCTAATAAAAACAAATGTTCCAAACTGTTAGCCACACACACACACACACACACACACACACACACACACACACACACACACACACAGACAGACAGACGTGAGATACCTAAAATAAAGGTTATTTGTGCTAAGATGCATGGTACAGCCTATGCTTTTACTAAGTGCTGTCTGGCTTTATCTTATCTCTATAGCTCTCTCAGCTGGGAAAACACTTGAATGTTTTCAGAAAACATTTTCCCCAAACCACTCCTGTTTATCAGATTGTCTCATAGTGACATGAGAACCAGACACAAAACTACCAAGCATACATTTGTTTACTAGAAAAAAGTGTTATAATATTCAATATTCTTTTTTATTTACTTGCTTTCTCTTAAAATATGTTACTAGATTAAGCAAATGGCTATAACCCAGTCTTTCCCTTATGCAAAAATGGGAAAATACACTAATTTTTCTTTTGTTGTGCTCTTTTAACCAGATTTTAATTATTTTTTTTACATTGCAGTGCTGACATTTCATAAAAAATGATCAAGAAGAAAGACAGAAGAAGGGAGAAAGAAAAAACAGGAGCACCTATTTACATTATTATTCCCATTACACTTAAAAATAACGGAGAAAACTTTACTATATAGCATGCAAAGAAAATCATGCACTATTAAAATAAATAGTACCATTAAGAAAAAAAATAGATTTACTTACAATTAACTTTCTCCCTCCTCTTCCCCTCTCCTGAGTATTTTTCCAAATATTAATGGCATGAGGTAGGGCATATGCTTTAGAGTCCCCTACAAGTTTACAAAGTCCAAAAAAGTCCAATATTTCCAGATTTTCTTGTTCTGCCATGTTTCTCAAATATAATTATTGCTTTGTAATCCCATATTTGTCAATTTCCAAGTTACTGATTTTATTCTCCAAACATTAATGACATGAAATAGAGCATATGCTTTAGTGTCCCTTACAAGTTTAACAAAGTCCAAGAAAGCCAACATTTTCAGTTTTTTTGGTTCTATTCCTGTCCATCTCCATCTCACAAATCCTGTCTCTGCTTCATTTCCAATGTAATCTTGATTCTTCTAGTTGACTGTTATGTTTTTTTCCTTCTCTCAGGGATTTTCCATTGAAACACTGGAAAAGATTTCACTGACACAGTCTCTCTGTGGTCTTTATTACCAGAAGAACAAGAAGCAGAGCTTCCTTCTGTTTCACAGCTCACTTTTTGTTAGAAAAACTTTTGTATTTCTTCCCTAGCATGTATTTCATCAAAAAATGAGTTTGCCCTTCCAGGAAAATATTTTGAAGATAGCTGGGTATAGCAGTTTGAATATTATGTCTGCTTCCTGACATTCTCTGAATAATGGAAACAAAATACTCCTCTTCTGCCTGATGTATAATGAATATTCATTCTCCACAAACACTCTGTCATCTCCCACTTTTAGTATTTTGTACTTCTGCCAGAGTGATGTCAGAATCAGCTCCTTCTCTTAGTAAGATTGCATCTTTACTATTAAAGGTCTAGGATGCTTTCTCATAGCCAGGTTTGGAGTATACATATGATGTGCCCTTTCAATTAACAATTCCTGTTGTGGAATACCAGTACATTTGCTTAGTTTTGCTTTCATAAAATTAATTCAGTCTTTTCTTTCCAGCTTCTGTGGTACAGCAGAAAATCTCACATTTTCCCTACATGCTCTGCCTTTAATTCTATTATTTTTTTAAACATCTTTCTTTTTCAGTCTCATATTCAGCCAGTCTTTTCTTCATTTTCACCTCTGAGTTTTGCACTTTTATCACCTTATCTAAGTATCTGTTTAAAGATTCTTCCATTTTTTCAAGCCTTTTATTGTTTGAGCTGATATACTCCATCAGTGTTTTGTTTATTTTAATCAGGTCTGTGTGCAGTTACCTTATACTTTCCTCTAGGTTACAGAAAATCACATCTGGAGCTTGCACTGCTTTTTTGCTGAACAGCTGCAGTACTTTTTCCAGTCAGTGTTTTTTCATTACCTTTTGCAACTGATTTTCTTTCAGGTTCTCTGTATTTCTTTTTTTCCTGGCATCCAGGCAGTGCACTTACTGGACAGTTACTGAAATTTACCCAGAAATTTAGGTCCACTAGCTTTCTCTGATACGTTTTTGTTTTTACACTGGGATACCTAGAATTAAGCTGTTACTCAATGTGCAGCCATCTTGGAAGACCCTAGTGCACTTTTTCTTAAGGCTAAAAGTTAATGTTTGATGTTTTCTAAAGGCATGCAAACTGTTTTTTTCAAATCTGGGAGGGGAATAAAAAACAAGACAAGAACAGACAGCAATTAGCATAGGAGTACAGGCTGTAACATGTGACTTAGCATGGCTAGCCTTAATGTCAGGTTAGGTAATGCTTGTGGGTGCAGCTGTTGATTTGGGACAATGGCTCCTATCAGGAAGGTTAAACTTCATTATTTGAAGATAGTCATAGTTGTATCTGTTTAAGTTAATAGGTTATGGGGGTGTTCTGGGGATTTCTTTCTTTTTTTTTAAGTCTTATAAAATTTGACATGGGTTCAACTGGAGATAACAAGAAACAGCTGTACAAAAGCTCAACCTTCCAAAGATTAGTGGGTGCATGTAACACAAAAGCCAGAAACAGACATTTAAAAAAGTGGGCATATATAACAGGTGGGTATAATAACTTCTTATTGCAATGGCTACACTATCCATATTATTTTAGAACATGAATGGATGCAGAAAAATGCAGAGTGAAAACAGCAATGCTATAACAAACACATTTGGAAAGAAGTGAGCATGTGAATTTCATAAAGAAAGATTTCAGGATGCACATTCATTAAAATGTCTGAAACAAATGAAAACAGGAGTACTTATACTATGCTAGAGGAGCTCATAAAGTGATATAAGAGGGGAAAAAAGATAATAATGGTAGTAAGGGGCTACTGGCAAAGGAGGAGGATTATTCTGGCATGTATTTATATTCCACCTAAAACTACTATTATGGAGTTTAAAACAATTTTGGGAGGAATAATCAGCTTTTAGCAGGGAATGTTACTTATTTGGGGAGTGGAACATGATTTGCAACACTGAGGATGTATCTGGAGGACATGGAAGGGAAAATATAACAAAAGTGAGTAAATATCTGAAGCAATTTATGAAAATATTTGGAATAGGAGATGTGAATTCAGTAGTAGGAACTCAGAGAGAATTTACATATTATTCCCCAAGTACAACAATTGAGCTAGACTAAACAGAAATGCTATTTCACAGGAACATGTGCATTTAATTGAAAGGTTTGACACACATCCAATAACTATTTCAGATCATGTGCCAATAACTAAGACAAAAAATACCAGCGTAATGAAGTAAAAATGACACACTGGTACTTCCCCACCTATTTGTTAAAAAGAGAATTTAAGGAATGGGTAGTAGTAATTATTTGAGAGTTATTAAGGAAGACATAAATGTATTTAAAAGTTACAGCTAGTGAGTGAGTTGGTTTACAAATTCCATTGAACGTGGGAGAGACAGACAAATGTAGGTTTTGTAAAACCGAATTGGAAACAGTCGCACACCTCGTTGCTGGCTGTAACATACTAATGGCAGAAGGACTGTATACTGAAAGGCATAATAATGTGGCAAGACTGTTGCACTGGTGATTATGCAAACATTATGGTACTGAAGTGGCTGAAAACCACTGAAAACATGAGCCACAAAGCATCATAGAAAATTATGAAGTTTATATCACAAGGAATCACCCATTACCAACAGTTCAAAAGATAGATGCTACAAAAACCGGATATAGTGGTCCACGAAAAGAAGACAAAAGTAGCATTGATCATTGAAATTGCCACACCCAGTGACTACAGTGTCTTGAGTACATAGAGGCACAGTCATAAAATATCCGGATCTGCAGGCAGTAATGAGAGCAATGTGGAAGAAAGATACCCAGACAGTTTCAATAGTAGCAGGAGCAATGGGTCTTGTAAAAAAGAATCTACAATCATATTTATATATGTTACCAATCCATGTAACCCCATATGAATTGCAGAAGGAGTCATTACTGGGCACATTGCAGGTGCTGCGAAGAGCACTTTTGGCTGACATCAAAGACTGAAACAATACTAATTTCATGAACCTTAATCATACTTTGACTTAGGAATGGGGTCCATTCCCGTCATGGTATTAGAAACCCAAAAGACTTGAAGAAATTAAAAAAAATATTATATTCATAAAACAGAAGAAAGTATTCTTAGAATTTAGCCAATACAGGAATGGAGAAAGGAGCTTTTGTCAATAGGGATAACCGCAACTAGAGGTACAGAGAATAGACAACAGGGGGCTGAAATTTATTGGAGAAAACTGTCAAAGGAACCAAGTTATTGGGAGCAAATAGCTAGTGAGGGAAAGTTAATAGAATGGGAATAGGCCAAGAAGACATTTGGACTGCAGGCTAGAGACTACCTTTGCTATCAGGGACTGATATCAGATTATAGGCAAAAAGAAAGTGATAGGGGAATAGTAAGTGAAAGACCTGTTCTGGTAGAGTTTTTATCTGAATCTAGAAGAGAAGCTGCTTTTTAAAAATGGATAATTAATAGGGCATATAAAATATTGCACAATAACTATAGGAATCAATCAGAGGAGGTTTGAAAAGATTGAGAAGTGAGACTGGATAAGCAATTCACAAGGAAACAATGTAAGGACATATCTATAGCTCCCAAATATGCAACAAAGTCTAGAAGCTTTAGAATTTTTGCTTGGACATATTTTCATAGTTATTTTTATATCCCAAGCAAACTCCAAAGATTTTTCATTCAGGTAAATGGTAAATGGAGACATGTTTTAGGAGAGTAATGAGCTGGCAGACTTTAAAAAGCTTCTACTGAGTACTCTGCCAGAAATATTAGGTGAGCAAATGGGTGTAACTAAGGAAATGATTGTTTTGCGCCAGGATAAAGGATCTAAATTGCCTAAACATAGTAAGACCTTGTTAATTCTGGTTGTTGCCAAAAAAATCAATTACTAGAAAATGATAATCAAAGTCTGATTGAATTGTATTTGAAATATTGAATATTGTAACAGAGATAAAAGAACTGAAAGTGGGATCTTGAGGAAAGGGTAGGAACAAATTTTATAGAAAAAGTGGAAATTGTTGGAACAATACATGCAGAATAATGTTATGGAGGAAGGGTGGAGTTTATGGGAAGGAATTGATCAGCCATCTAGCTTTACATAAATTGATAATTACATCAAAGAATATATGTGATGTAATGTTTGCAACTGGGAATATGTTAATATGGTTTGTTTTCTTTTATATAAATGTATGTTTGCTTATATCGTAATTGGTAATTCAATAAAGGTGTTAAAAATTTCAACACCTGCACTGGCTAAACCATGGTAGCTAATATCCTTAATATCCTTTGCCTCAAATCTATTTAAAGAGATTACTTTTAGAATAACCCTTTCAGTGCATTTCTCTGAAATACAATTTAAAGTGAAGAGTCTACAGTTTTCAGTGTTACCTGCATACCCACTTTTCACTACAGCCAGGATGTTAGCTTCTTTCCACTCTTTGGTGATGTACTTATAGTGTACGTTTAACTGAAATAGATACCTTAAACATAGAAAGATGCTGAGATTAACATGCTACAGAAAGAATCTAAACTATTCCGGCCAGCAGCTGAACATTTATTCATTTTCTTTAATGATTCAGCTACCCAGTCATCCAGAATAATTGGGAACTCACAACAATCTCTTAAGTTTGCTGAAGAAAAATCTGGATAACTCATAGGCATCTGTTCAGAAAAGACCATGGCAAATGTTTATGTGGTTTTTCTCTTGATAGAGTTTAATTATGGCCAGATTTTGTGGCCCAAGAACTAATTTGAATCAGATACTGATTAAGATTTTTCACAGTCTTTCACAGAAGTTATTACAGCACCAATTTTATAATCATCAACACATCTGAATACCAATCTACTCTAGAATCTAGGAAATAATGTGAAAAACAATAAAATATTATCAGGCCTAATACAAAGCCTTGGAGTACATTTGATAGAATCAGTACCAAGGGCTGTGAATACCCACTCACAGTAACCCTTGCTTCCATTCCCAAAAAACAGTTTTGAACCAACACACTATTAATTAATTAATTAATTTATTTATTTATTTTACGTTTTTTTTTTATGGGAAAATCTGACTGGACAAAGTATCCTTTTACAATGGAGGCCTGGGGAGAAAAGCTCCACATAAATTGGACTGAAATTACAGTAATGAAACAATTTTGTTATACGGTAGCACAGATACTTTCTTTAGATACAGAGAAGGTAGATAACATGTCACAATATAAGATAAGACAAAATATCTGGATATAAAATTTCAGTTCAGCATTTTGCAGTGACTATTAGTTACAGTATAGGTTAAACATAAAAAAAGAAAATAGCAGAGTTTTGTTGTAGCAAGGAAGGAAATTGATCTTAGATAGGATTATGATGAAACCCAGTTATGGTAGCAGTATTGCTGTATTAGGTGTTTTGAAAACATTTGAACCAGATCATGGACTTGCTAGATCAACAGCTATTTTGGTTAGGGAAGGTTAGAGGAAGGGCATATCCAGTTTTTTCTGTAAGTGTGTTTTAAGAATCTCTTTGAACTTTGTTGAGTTTGTGGTTGTGTTTGTATTCAGAGGAAGAGAATTACAAAGTTTGGCTATGCAGTTAGAATAGAGAGCTTCTCCAGTAGAGTTGTTAGCTTTTGTAATATTTAATAGCCATTTATTGTTACAACGATGGACACGATTGGCAGTGTATGGTTGGAGGAGGTTGAGGAGGGCAGGGGTTTTGTCTGGATGATAGAGCAGCTGGTGGGCCATGGAAAGTTGGTTATAAGCTAGCAGGCTGGGGAAGTCTAACCAGAAGAGATTTTTAGGAGATGTACAATGGTGAGTTCTAAATGCTGAATCTGAGGCAAATGTTGCAATTTTATTGTAACAAGTGTCAAGTTTGTTTAATTCTGATTTCTTGATGTTGGTAAGAATAGGTGAAGCATAGAGAAGAGAAGAGATTAGGTGAGTTCTAGCAATTGTGGCTTGTGTGGAATTTGTGAGGAATTTTTTGGGTCTATATAGTGATCCCATTTTTTTATGAACTTTTTTTGTTTGGGATATGTGTATGTCGAATTTCAAGTTGTTATCTATGATTACTACAAGAAGCTTGGTGTGGGATACTGAGGAAATGATTGTGTTATTTGCTGATTCTATAGTAAATGATAATGTAGGGTCATTAGATCTTGTGGGGTGGAATAGCATAAGTTTAGTCTTATTGGGGTTAAGAATAAGTTGAGCATTAGATAGCCATGATTCAACCTCTAGGAATGACTGCTGGTGATATGTTGTAAGTGCTGGAGTGTGGGAGCAGCACATATTAGGATGGAATCATCAGCATATTGGACCAGACATGCATGTGAGGTGGCGGAATGAAGATTGTTATTGAATAGGGTGAAGAGGACAGGGCCCAGGATGAGCCCTGCAGAACTTCTAGTGTGACTGGCAGGAGAGGGGAAAGGTTTTGCTGTCATTTTACTGTGTGCTGACACCCGACTAGCTAGTCTTGGAACCAAGTTATGGCAAAACGGCTAAGGTTAAGATGAGGGAGAACTGTTAGAAGTTTGTTATGAGAAACAGTATCAAAAGCTTAGATAGTTCAAAGAATAAGGATGAAACTAGATTGCTTTCATTCACGAGGTGGTTAACTGTGTTAGTAAAGGCCATCAGAGCAGTGGTGGTGCTATGTTTTGGTCATAAACTCTGCTGTGTGTTAGAAAGAAGATTGTTGGTTAAGTGATAGTGGAGTAGCTGAGAGTGAATACATCTATCTAGGATTTTGGAGAGCGGGGATAAAATTGCAATAGGATGGTAGCTGGATAGCTCTTTTGAGATACCACCTTTATGTAAGGGGATAATGTGAGATATTTTCCATATGGATGGTACTTTTTGTTGTGAGATGGAACAAATAATAAGGATGGAGAGAGGGTAGCAAATGGCATCGTTAGCGATTTTTAGGCATTCTGCAGGTAGATGGTTAGCTGCTATTGTTGCTGGTTTCATTGTTTAGATTTTTTTATAGTTTCTATGGGGACAGATTGGAAGGAAAAGGTATTATTGTCTGGAGTAGTTTCTAGGGTGGGTGGAGTAGGTACAGAGTTCTTGTTCTTTGTAATGGCCAAGAAGTATTCAGTGAAGTATTTGTTGAATTTGGTTTCTATACTTTCATTTGTGTTATTAGTTGAAGGGGATGGTGTATTTCTTTGGCCAGGGTATATCATTTTTTTTATAACAGGCCAGTATCTTTTTGGTATTTGGTTTGGCAGGTGATGTAATGGTTAATTTGTTTTTGGGCTTTGTTGAGTATTTCAAGATAAGCCTGTTTGTTTATTGGGGATTTATTGGTGTTCCATATGTCCCAAGCTTTATCTCTTATGTTTAGTAATGATCTTGTTTCCTTAATTAACCAAGGAACATAGTTGGCTTTTATTCTTATAGTCCTGGGCAAGATTATCCAGTATCCTATGGAAGGTTGTATTAAAGAACTGAACTGTTTCCTCTAGAGGTAGGTATTTGAGCGGATACCAATTACAGTGTTTTTGGATAGCTACAAAGTCTGTAGGGGAGAAGTTTCTTTTATTGCGCATCTGGTGATAAGTATTATTTGCTGTCTGAGAAGACAGGGTGGATTGTGGTCACTAAGGGTGTCTGGAAGGAATCCAGATAGTAGAGAGGGCAAAGGTTTATTAGAGTCCAGTCAAGGATAGACTGTCTCTTAGATGATTTGTCAATTCTGGTAGCAGATTTAATTGAGAAGAGCAGTGAAGATATATATGGTTGGTTGGTCTGGGGGAATCACATGTATGCCAGTCTATACTGAGATCTCATAAGATGATGGTTTCCTGTGGCAATGTGTGTGATGTCCACTGGAGAATTTGTTCAACCTTGTTAAGGTTGCTAGATGGGGAAATGTATGTTCCTATTATATTTAGGTGTTTATTAGGCTTGATTATTAGTTTTGTAAATAGTATTTTGGCAGTGTTAAACTCAGGGGTACTGACGTTACTGGAGACTAAGTTGAGTTTATTTTTGAACAGAATAGCTTTTCCTCCTCCTTTTTTCTTTTCCCTGTCCAGCCCAAGGATATTATATCCTGCTGGTAAAATTCCATTGTTGGTAAAGTGAGGTTTTAACCAGGTTTCTGTCACTATGTCAATATCTGGTGAGTAAAGCGCTATGGTTGCATGTTATTCATGTAACTTGATAAGAATGCTTCTAATATTAATGCTGAGTATTAGTAGATAAGCTCCTTTTCTGAGGATGTTGAAGAAGTTTTGTAGTAGAGTTATGGGTTGGGAGTTTGAGTTTGTTTTGTTTGTAATGGGTCCAGGGTTGGGGTGTATGTCTCCACTAACTGTTAGTTGGGTTGCTATGTATGTGATAAATTTTACGAATTTTGTAATTAGTGTATCATGTTTGATGGAAATGGGTGGGGAAGGTTTAAGCGAGATAATATGGTGAGTAGTTTCATTGAAGATAATGTGTTGAAAATGGATGGAGATATTAGGATGGAATTGTGAATATTCTGTTTAGGGTGAAGGAATGGGCTAGTATAAGTGGTGAATGAGTGATTGGGGAGGGTATAACAGGAAGTGTAGTGGGCAGAGATTGGGAGTAAAATCAGGAGAATAGAGTATAAGACTAGCATATTGGTGGAGGAATGGGTATTGCGGTATGATAGAGTAGAGGT
This sequence comes from Protopterus annectens, assembly GCF_019279795.1. Taxonomy (NCBI): domain Eukaryota; kingdom Metazoa; phylum Chordata; order Ceratodontiformes; family Protopteridae; genus Protopterus; species Protopterus annectens. Next base: position 1,296,060,577 of record NC_056746.1, on the reverse strand, counting down.
TGGGTGACAGATGAAGTGGTAATGTTTACTGATTGGATAACTGATGTAACGGGTATGGTTAGCTAAGTTTAAATGCAAAAATTAGAAACCAGAAAATCACAGAGGATTAAATATGCCAAATGCGTAGCAAGGTGTTAAAACTATTTAGCTAATATCTGAATAAAGTGATAGAAAGAGAGCACTGCCTACTGTTTATAGTTGATAAAGTGGTCTCAAATATGCAAAGTGCTAATGTGATATATATACATCTATATAGATGTACACTAATGCTGCGATTGTTGTCTCTAGGAAGAAGAAAAATATTAAGATACCACAGTCTCATCTTTAAATATAACAGAAGTACAGTACAACTAAAAATAAATAATAATTTACAAAAAGAATGCATATAAACCCCCAAATAATGCACACCTCAATATTTTTCTGTTCCACTATCCTCTACATCCTCTTCTCCCCACCTCAATTCAAAATTCAACCAAACAATTACCTGAATGATTTTAATTCACAGTTTTCCTTAAAATGCTATACTGCCTCAACTCCCGATCGTACCTCTACTCCCTTCTAAAATCTTTCGTCAATAAAATCAATTACTGCCTCGTTTACATCAATCATACCCTATCAAAACCGGTATACCTTGCTCTCAGCCAGTTTACTTCTAATAAACCTATTACCTTCCTGACAAGATTTAGATGCCTAACATTTCTCTTTACACTAACAGCAATGATGTTCTCCTTTCCCCTACAGGGAAATATTGAGGCTAACCTGTTTGCCATTCCAGCACATGCACCCAACCACTCAAACCCCCACCCATGAAGAGTCAAAGAAGCAGTAGACAGAAGTATGAGCAGGGTGCTGCTATTCACATCAGGGACTTCAGCTATTAAACATATAACATGTAAACACTACATAATAGTGCACATGAAGCTTACGGTGCCACAATGGGTGACAACCCCAATGTGTTAACAAAGGATGTAAGAATATAAACAAAATTATTAGCAAAGGACAATTTGGAGTACATGTCTTTTTCCTTGTGGTAGTCGCCATCAATATCAGTATAGCTCTGTGTCATAAAAAGTAAAAAAATACAGGTACAAGTTTTTTTTTCACTTGCAAATTGATTGAGGTGGTTTATGCACCTTTTGCTTAGGGAGTCCAGCATTTTATGTAAGTAAAACATTATAAAAGTTGCAGACTAGGATATATAAGCATTACTATGCTATATTAACAAAGGATGAAACAATTGCATTCTTCAAGCATTCTGCTGTGTTTAAAGATATGATAAAATTCTGGTTCACAGTACTCGATCATGCTACTGTAGGACACAAAGGGGGTGATGTAGATAATGGGACATATTTAGAAAGCTTTGCCACATCTTGTTAAGCAAATTTTGGTACAAGCAGCCATGTGCAGGTTTGTGCAATTCAGGAAGCCAGGCTCCACCATACAGACAGGGTTAGAAGATTGGTCAGTTGATGTATATATTAATTTTCATATAATAAGGCAAAACAAAAATGTTGGAGCAATTTAGAAATGTGTAAATGATAACAGAGCAGTACCCATTGTATATGTGAACCTGTCTGAATGCTCATTTTCAGACTGAGTAATCCACTAAATAATGCTGGGGGTGCGTGTAGCTTTAGTAAATGTGTATCTGTAAGAGGCACTTACTGCTGCTGCCGCTGCCTGCACGACAGGGGTCTATATCACATAGTTGAAGTTTTGTAAGTTCGAACACCATATGTTCGAATCAATATGCTCGAACTTACAAAACTTTGACTATGAAAAAAAATTAGAAAAAGGGGAAAACGAAATAAAGGGTTGTAATTTTCCCTTTACTGCACTGTAGAGCAGTCTCGGCATTGGTATATTTAAAGAGCGGGTGGTGTGGGGGGTGCAGGGGGGTTTGCCCCCCTACTTACAAGTATCAGGTATGTTATTTATTTTTTTTTGCATTCGAAGTATGACAGCTTCGAACATATGGTCTCGACCATATAAAGTTCGAAGTTGTCATACTTCGACTATGTGATATAGACCCCATGACAGTGCACGACACTGCCCCCTGGAAGTGCAGGGTCATCCAGCCTCCCTTAACATTTCATAGACTCCATGGCACCAACATTGTGAAGCAGTACTGTGTTGATAGGGACACTGTTCAAGAAACTGTGGACATTTGTCAGCTATGTCTGCAGCCCTGTGGATGTCGTGAAGTAGCTCTCTCAGTGGACGCTAAGATATGTGTCTCTTTATGTATATTAGTTACAGGGACCTTTTAGTGACATAGTGGGGAAACAGTGGGAACATCTTAGACATCTGCCTTGAGGATACTCCATCAGCTTCTTGATGCCATGCTTCAGCATGTGGGAGAGCATATGTGGACCACATGTACCCCAGAAGAGAGAGAGAACATCATGCAGGATTTCTGTGATATAACCCATTTCCATGAGTTACCATAGACTGTGCCCATATTGAAATAAAGGCCCCACATAGTGACATGGGAAGGAGGTATGTAAAACACAAATGGTATCACTCAATCAACTGCCAGGTAGTCTGTAATGCACAAAGCATAATCTACATTGTGTGTACAGGCTTCCCCTGGCAGTTACCATAATCCCCACATATCCCCACCACATCCTCACCTGTTACCTGTACCAATAATTTGTGAGGTGTGACTTTCCACTAAGACATCTTATTGGTGATCCCCAGATATGCCTCGGTTCCCTGGCTCATGGCATCAATAAGAAACCCATAAAATCAAACAGACCATGAATGCAACCATGCACAAACACAAACAAGAAACATTACTAAGCATGCATTTGGGCTGCTGAAGGCACACTTCTGCTGTCTGGATTCATCTGGTGACATCCTGTAACATGACCCTGCCACATGTACAAAAATAATATCTGTGTGTGCAATGGGTAGCTACACAATATTATAATTATGAAGCAGTTACACTAGGGTAGGTACACAATATTATACTTAGGATGCTGTTACAACAGGGTAGGTACATAATATTATAATTAGGAAGCAGTTACACCAGGGTAGGTACACAATATTATACTTAGGAAGCTGTTACACCAGGGTAGGTACACAATAGTATACTTAGGAAGCAGTTACACTAGGGTAGGTACACAATATTATACTTAGGATGCTGTTACACCAGGGTAGGTACACAATATTATACTTAGGAAGCAGTTACACCAAGGTAGGTACACAATATTATACTTAGGATGCTGTTACACTAGGGTAGGTACACAATATTATACTTAGGAAGCAGTTACACCAGGGTAGGTACACAATATTATACTTAGGATGCTGTTACACTAGGGTAGGTACACAATAGTATACTTAGGAAGTAGTTACACTAGGGTAGGTACACAATACTATACTTAGGATGCTGTTACAACAGGGTAGGTACACAATATTATACTTAGGAAGCAGTTACACCAGGGTAGGTACACAATATTATACTTAGGAAGCAGTTACACCAGGGTAGGTACACAATATTATACTTAGGATGCTGTTACACTAGGGTAGGTACACAATATTATACTTAGGAAGCAGTTACACCAGGGTAGGTACACAATATTATACTTAGGATGCTGTTACACTAGGGTAGGTACACAATAGTATACTTAGGAAGCAGTTACACTAGGGTAGGTACACAATATTATACTTAGGATGCTGTTACACCAGGGTAGGTACACAATATTATACTTAGGAAGCAGTTACACCAGGGTAGGTACACAATATTATACTTAGGAAGCAGTTACACCAGGGTAGGTACACAATATTATACTTAGGATGCTGTTACACTAGGGTAGGTACACAATAGTATACTTAGGAAGCAGTTACACTAGGGTAGGTACACAATATTATACTTAGGATGCTGTTACACTAGGGTAGGTACACAATAGTATACTTAGGAAGCAGTTACACTAGGGTAGGTACATAGTATTATAATTAGGAAGCTGTTACACCAGGGTAGGTACACAATATTATACTTAGGAAGCTGTTACACCAGGGTAGGTACACAATATTATACTTAGGAAGCTGTTACACCAGGGTAGGTACACAATATTATACTTAGGAAGCAGTTACACCAGGGTAGGTACACAATATTATACTTAGGAAGCAGTTATACCAGGGTAGGCACCTGCAGGAGCAGCAGTTGCCATGGAACTGGCAGCAGAGGCTGAATCAGGCAATAAGTCAGAGGAGGTGCCAGCAGCAGGGGATGATCAAAGAGACTTGCACATAGCTTTACAGCATAGTATATACAAGTTAGATACACTACAGTATAAATGATGCATCCAAAACCAACACTAAGCTGTGCTTACCCATGCAAAGGTTGGCCACTCTGTGCATCAGACATAGGCAATCCAAGTAACAATGTACAAAGGGCAGGGCGCAGGTATAATTTGCACAGGTGAAAAGAGAGAACAGGAATGCATGTCTTTCACTGGGATATGTATAAGTGCTGAACTAGCCTGCTCCCTCCAGTACAAATATTGGGTTGCAGCCACTGACATGTCAACCTTACAGGGTGGGCATTAACTATGTCTTCAGAAGAAAGATTACCAACCCCCATGTGTGGACCTGTCTGTCCATGACTGCTAGGGGCAGATTCAGACATCTGTCTACTTGGGGCCTACACACTTCCCTAATTGATAATATCCCCATCAACATGTCTCAACATACCATTTCTGTAATGTCTCGGTAGCCTGGATATCCATAGCCATAGAGGCCGTGTTCATGGTCTGTGCTGGGATGCAGTGGCCACATTCCTTGTGTTCAGCACAAACTCTGTACTCCTTGAATGTGCCAACTCATCCTAGCCATCATTATTACAGGTTGCAGATCCTTCAGCATCAAGTGAGGGTAGTTTCACAGTGCTTGTGCCAGGTAAAGAATCACCGGTGAATGCACCAAACCACAAAATATCAGTTGTAAGTATGAACCAGCACAAGTGCTATACATGCAACTGAGAGTTTTTCAACTAGCAACATAGGTTCATAGGTGTTTACTAGTCAAACGACCATTGAAACATTTATAAGTCTATCTATGCATTCCCAATTTATCCCATACGTTTTAGAGCCTTAGAGGTTATTTTAAGGGGTATACATAAGCTAGGATATGATTTACAGACTGCCTCTGTCATTTAGAAACATAGGTGCTAGACCTGGGGTGGATTTTTTCGATTTCCCATCCTCTGGTCCAGGTTATGCTTGAATAAGGTTAAGGTTAGGGGAAGAACTCTGCTTCACATGGATTGATTGAGAGAGTTTTTATCCTGTTGGTTGCTGCACTTCCTAATTTTAGCTATGACTTACAGAGGGGTAGTTAAAGTCCCCCATGAATAAAGTATTGGGTTGAATAGTAAGTGCCTCCAATAGGTCCAATTATGAGCTATGGGTTTTGTGGGTCAAGGATGATGATCTATAGCTTGAAAAATATATGATATGGGACTCTACTTATGGTAATTTGGACATGATGAAGCTCATGTGAATCATCCTATTTGACCAACCTTGTAGCATGTTTGTTTTTGGGGTAGATTGAAACAGCTCCATCTTTAGTCCCTGCCTATGCAGTAGTGTGTCTAAATATGTGGAACGCATGGTATTCCTGCACTGTTGGGGTACTCTTCACAGCTCTAAGCCACACCTCAGTAGGCACAGATGTCTGCATTCACCAAGGTGAGGAGAGCTAGGAGGGAGTGGAGTTTTTTGTTTAGGCTCCTGCCATTAAGCAGTAATACTTTCAGATTCCCATGAGTTGATTTTGCTAAGCTGGAAGGTTTGTCAGTTTGGCATTGTCTAAAAAGGCATTATAGGGGAGTGTGAAGGTTGCCAGCTTAGCTAGATAGAATTTTATAAATAATTCTATGTCATTGTAAATATTAATATGATCTACAGGCTTGTTTCACAAATGTAAGAAAACTGTGTTATGTGCTGAGCTTCAAGATTGTAACCACAGTGCCCCCTGCTGGAAGAAAGCAGAAATGTGTATAAACTCTATGCCTATGTAATGTATGTTTTCATGGTAGAAAACTGGGACATACAGAGTTAACTTGCAAACTCTGAGAAAATAAGTAAAGAATTTTATGACTGTGTGTGATCTCAAGCTAAGAGACAGGATGTCTGGGCTAGGAGCTTCTGTCTATTGTCTTAAGACTAGGTTTTACATGTAAAGTGTCTTTTATTGCTGTGACTTCCTGGCAGCTGCAGATCACAAAGAAATGTTAAATTTTAAGTTCTGTTAGTCTGGGAACTAAACCAGAGGTGACAAGGATGATGTAATCTGAGATGAGTCAGCAGTAATGTGTATTATTAATTTAAGAACTATCTCTCAGAGAACGTGTGCATTTTGTATTTGTTTCTGAACCTGAACACATCATTTCACCAGCTCTTGCTTTGCTCTGTAAGTAAGACTTAGATCTTAGTATTTCCTTTAGAGATAGACAGGAATATAGCCAGATTAGTGTAGATGTTTTCTATATTTATGTGAGACATGTTGTTTTAAAGTATTTCCTGTGATTCCTCAACTCTCTACTGTCACTGTGTTGAATTAATGAGTATTGTCTTGTGTTTTTATTATTTATTATTAAATAGTTTTAAACCTTTTAACTGTGGCTGTTTTGTGTAGAGACAATTTAAGTTCCTAAAGTACTTGCATGTATTTGGTGATGCTGTACAAGCCACTCCAATAGTCTTGCTGTTCATCACACTTACCAATTGGATAATAATAACATTGCACATTAGAATTTGACACCCTTTGGTAAGGGCCTTTTTAGTAGCTGATAGTAATTGGTGGCAGGTGATACTACCGTATAGTCATGGCAGAAGGGGGCATAGCTGGAGAACCTGTGCCAGCCTTCCCCAGGAGTGTCTGTGTGTTTGTATATAAATCACATCTCAAAGTGTGTGTGTCAGCTACTTGGGCAGGGACATGAAGCATTGGTTGGACAGATAGAGTACTGGAGGTTTTGGCTTGACCACTCGGCTGAGATCTGAACCCTAACTGTGCCAGTGGGGAGTCTTATTGGGGATCTGGAGAGAAAGGGAGAAACCAGCACCAGACTGACTGTGATCTGTGTGTGCTCTTAAGGGAAATTACTGTGTGTGTACTTGTTATCCTCTCAGTCTGGTGTTAGTGGTAAAGATTGCGGCTCCTTGATTACTGGTCCAATGCATGGGCATCACATATTAATTGTTTGGCAGTGGTGGGATATCCACATCAAATATTAATTGTTTGATAGTGGTGAGTTAGCTACATCACATACTAATTGGCTTGTAGTGGTGTGGATAGTGAATTCATGTAGCTTGTGTACAGTTATCACTGAAGGTGTTTGTGTACTCAAATTAGCCACATAGTGAACATTCAGAGTTCAGATCACAATTGTTTTATTTCTTTTGTTAGCTTAGTTAGCCAGGGAGAGCAGGCAAGCATGTCAGCAGAGGTGTATGGTAAGCTGACAAAGAGCCAGTTTGCTGATATGTGCCAGGCTAAAGGACTGGTGCATGGAAACCTGACTAAAGCAGACATGATTGCAGCTTTGGTAACAGCTGCATCAGAAAATAAATAGCAACCAGGAGGATGATCAGACTGGCTGTGGAGATGTACAACACTCAGAGAATGGACAGCTCAACCTTTCTACAGAGGACTTAAAAATCCTTCTGGAGCTAAAGAGACTTGAGTTGGAGGCCAGGCGTTTGGAAATAGAAGCTGAGGAGAAGGAGAGGCAGAAGCAACATTAAAAGGAGATGCTGACTCTTCACCAGAGTCAAGGAGGTAATGGGGAAGGGAGTAACCGAACCCCAGAAGCAACAAAGGTAAGTAAATGTCTTCCACAGTTTACAGAGGGGGATAATTTTGATAGCTTCATTCATATCTTTGAGAGGGTATATAAACAGTATGATGTTGACCAAAGGCTCTGGGTATGGTTCCTGACCCCCTTACTTCACGGTAAAGCCGTAAATGTTCTATCCAAATTGTCTGATCATGAATTTTTAAATTATAATGCTGTAAAGAACTATTTGCTAGAATTTTTTAAGCTAACACCTGAAGCTTATAGGAAAAAAGTTTTGTGAGCATAGACGCAAGACAGATGAAAGTGTGTGTGAATATGTTGTTGAACTAAGCACTTATTTTCATAGGTGGGTGAGTGGATGTCAGGTCACCACTTTTGAAGGGCTGGCAGACCTTTTGGGGAGGGAACAAGCCCTTAACACTTTGCCTGAGGACATGAGGATCTGGTTAGCTGATAGACAATGCCTTACTGTAGATGAGTTGGGGAAGAAGGGAGATCTATACCTAGCAAGCAGGGCATCCCTGCACAGGAAAGGGACACCCAGTGCTGTTCATGGGTCTAAGAGAACCCATGATGGGCAGCCTAGACTGCCCCAACAGAGTCTTCCAGTAGCAGGGGAAGCCACTAATCTAGGTACATGTCCAGGACCTAGGGTTACATGTTTTAAATGCAGCCAGTGGGGCCATGTGGCATATAGACATCCACGGAGGCAAGGTGGGGATCAAAATTTGTGAGAGCCAGTAAGTGGGAATGACAAAATAGCAACAGTAGGTTGTCTTGAGACAGCAAGGGTACCGAACTACCACAAGAGGTTTAGTGAATGGCAAAGAGACCATTGCTAAGAGAGTCACAGCCTCTGACATAACCATTGTGAAGCCTGCAATAGTTACAGAGGAGCACTACTTGCCCGGGCAGTCTACTCCAGTCAGAGCTTTAGGAGAGACCCCATTCCAAATACCTTTGGCTAGGGTTTACCTTGACTGGGAGGGTGGAAATGGAAGCCAGAAAGTAGGTCTGTTTGAGGATATCCCTGCAGATGTCCTGATAGGGAATGATTTTGATAATGCAGTACTGTGTGTTCATGCAGTTACATGCAGTCAGGCTTGGAGACAAGCATGTGGGTCTGGTAGCCTGGGGGAGACCCAGACAGACCACACAATTGCAGCCAGGACTGCTGAGGTGGTTACTTCAGAGAGGGAGCTATCCTGTAGCAGTGAGACTGAAGGTGAGCCACAGCTGCTTGTGGGTACTGATGTTTCCTTGGATAGAGTAACTGCAAGGGCAGAGTTGAGTAGTAGTACCCAGGCTGACAGTGAGGGACCACTGTCAGAGGATACCAGACTTCCTGTGGAAGGGGAGCTGGGAAAGGTTACAAAGAGGCAGTTGACACAGGCTCAGCTCTCAGATCCTACATTACAAGGCCTGAGACAGGTAGCTAGTGAGGCACCTGATTCTCAAGGGAAGGGGGAATCTGTATACTGGGACAAAGGGTTACTGCATAGAGAGTGGACCCCTGGGGGAGGGCTAGAGGGTGAGAGAATACAGCAGTTGGTAGTGCCAAGAGCCTACTGTTTGGCACTTCTAGCCATAGCCTATGATATTCCCTTTGCAGGTCATATGGGCAGAAAATGTACAAAGAGACGTATTATGCAGAACTTTTATTGGCCTGAAATCTCCAGAGATGTAACAGGGTACTGCAGGACCTGTGAGTAGTGCCAAAAGGTAGGCAAGGCAGGAGACAAGGTGAAAGCTCCTTTGATGCCTTTGCCTGTGATTGAGGAGCCATTTCAGAGGGTAGCTATGGATATTGTGGGGCCTCTGAGTTCCCTAAGTTCCACAGGGAAAATTTATATCCTAGTGGTAGTAGATTATGCTAGAAGATACCCCAAGGCAGTGGCTTTGTCCTCCATTGAGGCAGAAAAGGTGGCAAATGCTTTGTTAGAGATTTTCAGCAGGGTAGATTTCCCAAAAGAAATACTGACTGACAGAGGTGCCAATTTCATGTCAGACCTGCTGGCTTGTCTGTGGAAGTACTGTGGGGTGAAACACCTAAAGACCACCCCCTACCATCCCCAGACTAATGGCCTTGTTGAGAAGTTAAACTCTACACTCAAGTCCATGCTGTCAGCATTTGCAGACCAATTTAAGAGGGATTGGGATAAGTATTTTCCCCATCTGTTGTTTGCTTATAGAGAGGTTTCCCTGGAATCCATGGGGTTTTCATCCTTTGAGTTGTTGTATGGGCATAGGGTGAGGGGACCTCTAGATTTAATTCATGATAAGTGGGAAGGTGAATGTGAATCTCACAAGGTGTCTGTTGTGGCATATGCCCTAAACCTCAGGACAAGGCTCAGGGAACTCATGGACTTGGCCCAGGAGAGCCTGGCAGAAGCCCAACAGCAGAAAAAGGTCTGGTATGACAGGAATGCTTGAGCTAGAGAGTATGCTGTAGGGCAGCAGGCAATGGTGCTCATTCCTGTCAGACACAACAAGCTACAGGCAGCCTGGGAGGGACCCTACAAGGTGGTAAGGAAGGTCAGTGATGTTAACTACATGGTGGAACTACTAGGCAGAAGGCAGGAGCACAAATTGTACCATGTTAACATGATGAAACCATACCATAATAGGGAGGCACTTGTGCTGAGTATTTGCATTGGATTGCAGGAGGAGTCTGAGGGAAAACTGGTGACTGATCTCCTCAGTGAGGCTCATACTGACACCTCAGTGGAAGGGGTAGCAATGTCCCAGCAGCTATCTCCTATGCAGGTTCGAGAAATCTGAGCAGTGTTACAGGAGTTTGGGGACATGTTCACTGGGAAACCAGGGTGCACCCACCTGGTGCAGCACCAGGTGGATACAGGACCCCAAAGGCCTATTAGGCAGGCCCCTTCATTCATATGAAACAGACTCTGAGGGAGGAGATACAGGAAATGTTGGTACTAGGGGTAATTCAGGAGTCCAACAGTCCCTGGACCTCTCCAGTGGTGCTGGTGCCAAAGAAGGATGGCAGCACCAGGTTATGTGTGCACTACAGGAAATTAAATAGTCACACAGTCAGATGCTTACCCCATGCCTAGGACAGATGAAGCCCTAGAGCAGCTGGGAGGGGCTAAGTATCTTACCACCATTGATCTTACCAAGAGTTACTGGCAGGTGCCCATGACTCCCAGTGCTAGAGAGAGGTCAGCCTTTGCGACTCCTTTTGGCTTGTATGAGTTCACAAAGAAGCTCTTTGGGATGAAAAATGCCCCAGCGATTTTCCAGAGGCTGGTAGATCATATCCTAGCAGGAGCAGGGGATTTTTGCCCTTGATTACCTAGATCATATTACCATCTACAGCCATTCCTGGCAAGAGCACCTTCAGCATGTCAGGAAGGTGCTGGGCAGACTACAGAGGGCAGGATTGACCATTAAGCCCAGCAAATGTCAGGTGGGTATGGCAGAGGTCTCCTACCTGGGACACAGAGTGGAGAGTGGTAAGATCAGGCCAGAACCTGCCAAAGTGGAAGTCATTCAGGCATGACCTGCACCTGTTACCAAAAAGCAGGTGAGGGCATTTTTAGGGACAGCAGGGTACTACAGAAAGTTTGTCCACAGTTATAGTACCATAGCTGCTCCCCTCACAGATCTGACAAGGAAAAACAGGCCAGATAAGGTAGTGTGGACCACAGCATGTGAGCAGGCATTCCAGAAGCTTAAAGAAGCTTTGGGAGGACCCCCTGTGTTAGCCAGTCCATATTACAGCAAAGAATTTGTTGTGCAGGTGGATGCTATTAACCATGGGGTGGGAGCTGTACTTAGCCAGATTTCTTCAGAGGGAGAAGAGCAACCAGTGGTTTATCTCAGTCATAGGCTCCAACCCAGGGAGGAATGCTATGCAGCTGTAGAAAAGAATGTCTAGCCATAGTGTGGGCACTGCAGAAACTTCAGCATTATCTGTATGGAAGAAAATTCACTGTAGTTACAGATCACAATCCCCTAACATGGTTACATTGAGCCAGCCACCAAAATGCCAAGTTACTAAGTTGGAGCCTAGGGTTGCAAGCATATATGTATATGTCAGTGCAGCACTGCAGTGGGATCAGCAATGCCAATGCAGATGGGTTCTCAAGACAGGGAATGGGGTAAGGTATACCCAGATAGACTCAACCCTCTCAAGCAACATTTCTGAAGGGACACTTGAAAAACTAGGTCGAGTTCTCAGGGGTGGGGGGTAGGATTGTGAAGGGTGCCAGCCCAGCTAGATAGAATTTTATAAATAATTATGTGTCATTGTAAATATTAATATGATCCACAGGCTTGTTTCATAAATGTAAGAAAACTGTGTTATGTGCTGAGCTTCAAGATTGTAACCACAGTGCACCCTGCTGGAAGAAATCAGAAATGTGTATAAACTCTATGCCTATGTAATGTATGTTTCCATGGTACAAAACTGAGACATACAGAGATAACTTGCAAACTCTGAGAAAATAAGTAAAGAATTTTACGACTGTGTGTGTGATCTCAAGCTAAGCCACAGGATGTCTGGGCTAGGAGCTTCTGTCTATTGTCCTAAGACAGAGATAATTACTAGGTTTCACATGTAAAGTGTTTTTATTGCTGTGACTTCCTGGCAGCTGCAGATCACAAAGAAATATTACATTTTAAGTTCTATTAGCCTGGGAACTAAATCAGATGTGACAAGAATGATGTAATCTGAGATGAGTCAATCAGCAGTAATGTGTATTATTAATTTAGGAATTATCTCTCAGAGAAAGTGTGCATTTTGTACTTGTTTCTGAACCTAAACACATCTTCTGACCAGCACTTGCTTTGCTAGTAAGTAATCTTAGTATTTCTCTTAGAGATAGATAGGAATATAGCCAGATTAGTGTAGATGTTTTATATATTTATATAAGACCGTCATACAATGTTGTTTTAAAGTATTTCCTGTGATTTCTGAACTCTGTATTGTCACTGTGTTGAATTAATGAGTATTGTCTTGTGTTTGTATTATTTATTATGAAATATTTTTAAACCTTTTAACTGTGGCTGTTCTGTATAAAGATAATTTAAGCTCTTAGAGTACTTGCATGTATTTGGTGATACTGTATAAGCCACTCCAAATAGCCTTTCTGTTCGTCACACTTATCAATTGGATAATAACATTGCACAGTAGAATTGGACACCCTATGGTAAGGGCCTTTTAGTAGCTGATAGCAGTGGTTGGTGGCAGGTGGCACTACTGTATAGTTTGGGCAAAAGGGGGCATAGGTGGAGAACCTGTGCCAGCCTTCCCCAGGAGTGTCTGTGTGTTTGTATATAAATCAAATCACAAAGTGTGTGTGTGCCAGCTACTTGGGCAGGTACACGAAGCATTGGTTGGACAGAGAGGGAGCTGGAGGTTTTGGATTGACCACTCAGCTGAGATCTGAACCCTATAGCTGTGCCAGTGGGGAGTCTTATTGGGGATCTGGAGAGAAAGGGAGAAACCAGACCCAGATTGACTGTGATCTGTGTGTGCTCTTAAGGGAAATTGTACTTTACTGTGTGTGTACTTGTTATCATCCCAATGTGCACATCCCTTACTGGTGTTAGTGGTGAGGTTTGAGGTTCCTTGATTACTGGTCCAGTGCATGGGCATCACAGGGAGGACACTGTTTTAGCCAATATTTGAAAGTCTAGTAGGGACAGGTGCAAACCATCCCTGGCAAAGTAACATAGTATGTTGACCATCTTCTCCCATGCTGACTAGTATTATACCCGCTTTGAATGAGACAAGAAGCTAAGACAATTAGTCAATCATCTTCTCTTTGTATAGTGGCATCATCCTGGTGAAGGTAGGATGCTGTTCAATGCTAGGCTCATACCAGCCTTGGACACATAGTCTGAGAGCTCCATAATGACCCTCTTCATGTAGCCCAAAGAGATATGTCTCAAGTTATTTACACCCACATGGTCTATGACTGAGTTATACTGGTACTTGTAGTTCAGTTACCCGAGTGCATGAGTGACTTGACAGATCCTGCCCTCTGATACACAACTGACAGTGATTTTCTCCTTGTTTAGCCTGGTGAGCGGGGTATCTGTAAGTCTCACAATGGAGTGTCCTATGACTAGAGTATTGGGTAGTGTGTTGGCTTGCCTTATGGGCTTTGTAGTTGAGGGTCTATGGGGTGTGACTGTATGTGTGGTGTTGGATGTTATTTCAGTAGCATGGTTTTGGGTTTGCTGAAGATAATTGATGCAGGCCAAATGTCTGGGAGGTCTTTGGGGTTTAGAAGGATTGTTTTTTAGTGCCTCAGCATATTTTGGTCTATGTGTGACAGGTGCATACTATGTGTGGTGGGCGTGTTACTGACAACATGATTGTTATTTTGCATGCTTGTATGTGAATATCTTGCTTCCTGTGACATTGTGTAATTACATCTCTCTCATACTGTATTGGTTTCTCTAAGGAATAGTTGGGTGTCAGGAAACATGAGACAACTGCTACATTGTCTCAGGATGCCCATATCCACCAGACTGGTGGTGGGAAAATTTGAAAGTGCATATCCATGATGTCAGGTCCTTCTTGGTGAACTACAAGGACATAGTACAAGGAGGGTTAATAGTGGCCTAGCTTGGATGCTTTAGAGGCTAGAAGCAAAAACTAGGCTGTGGTGGTGTAGATTCATGAGACAGTTTTTCTCATCACACAAAGTAGTTGCTTTTTGCATAACTGAGTAACTAAAGACAGTTTCAGAGGTAGTTTTATATGGAAATTTTAGTTTCTAAGTGCCTGTGCCTATACAAGGACCTGTTAAATGCCAATAGTTCTCTAGCCAATAAAACAACCTGATTCTAAGCCTTCCTGTATTTTTTCCCAACTTGGATAAACCAGGCTAACCCCTACTGGTACTAGATAAGTTATCCAAAGTCTTGTTAATTTAAAATCAGACAAAGTTTAGCTAAAAGTAAAATGCTAACAACAACTAGACAAGACAACACTTTTGCATTGATTTTCAAGCAATGAATCCACCAGCAAGGACACTGGTAAACAAATGCATTTTAAAGACTTAAAATGCAGAAAAATGCAATAAATAATTCAAGAAAATAACAGCAGTACACTTAAATAAATTAAAGTGCAAATTTTCAAGAAAAAGTACTTATGTCAAACTGGATGGCACTAGATGCAGCAAAAACACCAAGAGTACACAGGTGAGGATGGTAAGCATTGCTGAGCTTGAGAGCCACGCAAATAAACTCAATTTATAGTGGCAATGTATTAATGAGGGCTGGGGCAGACACGAGAACAGGGGAGTATAACAATGTAACAAACAAATAGGCACTGGAATACCACTTTAAGTAGGCAAATAAAAAGAATATAGGACTCTAGTATCAGAACTGGAAAGTAAAAAGGTGTAGAACCACAGAAGCAAAAATCATGAAGCAAAAATTACAATACTGCCTTGTCTATACCACCAGACTAGGCAGAAATTTACCAGTAACACTGTTTATAGAAAAATGTAGTAATAAATGACTACATGAGGTCAAGATCCGGCAGTAGTTCACAATTCTGTCACAATTATGAATGAAACTACAAGACTAAAACCAGAGACCAAGTTAAAAAAAGCTTTTTCAAGTAATTTTAGTTACACAGGTAGAAGTGCAGTACAATGTATAAAAGATGCTCAGATCTTGCTCAGGTCCTAGAACAAATTAAAAATTCAAACAAACATTTTTTGACTAAAACACAGAAAAATGCAGAAACGTACAGAAAATAATAACAGTATTACCACACAGGTCACTATAACTGCAACTGAATACATTTAAGCAGAACTAAATAATTTTTGTCTCTTTTTAATGAAAAGCGTGTTTCTCACAGTACAGGGCTTTCCACGCTTCTCAGAGTCTTTGATAAAAGACATTGTGTGGGTATAGCTCTGTGCTGGTTTTAACCCACTAGCTAGAGGGGTGAGGGATCCTTTCAAATAAAGCCAATAGTGAAGATCTGTGACTTCAGTACCTGTGGCAAGTTGCAATTCTTAGTCCTAATGACTCTGATCTGCAGGTTAATGACCCCAGGTCAGTTAGAATTTCGGAAAGTTTTCCTTTTATGGGAGTGGGGTGCAGGGAAAAATGTAATTAGTGTACAACCAGGAGAGATGTATCCAATGTATTAGAGTGGGCTGGGGCAGACACAATAACAAGGGAAAAACAGCAATGTAATAAACAGAAAGGCACTGGAATGTAACTTCAAGCAGGCAAATGAGAAAGCAGAATATAAGACCCTAGCAGCAACACTGGAATGTAAACAGTTGTATAAGCACTGAAGCACAAATCCTGCAGCAAAAAATACAATAATGCCACTTTTGCAATCCCACTACAGTCTAAGGCACCAGAATAGGTAGATATTTACCGGTAACTGTTTATGACAAAATGCAGTAATAAATGACTAAATAAGGCCAAGATCTGACATGAGTTCACACTTCTCTCACAATTGTGATTGAACCTACAAGCCCAAGTCTCTAAACTGAGTTCAAAATACAAACAGCTAGCTTTTTCTAGGAATTCTACTAATGGAGATAGAAGTGCACACAGTGATGTATAAATGATGCTCAGGTCTTGCAGTAATTCACAATCTTCCCAAAAGTGCAAATGAAGTTACAAGACTAAGAATGCAAACAGAAAACGTATTTGATGAAAATACAGAAAAAAATAAAGAAAAGCATAAATGTAACTGAAATGTTTAAGCGGAATTGAAATAAAAGCTTTTTTCTTCCTTTTTTGATGAAAAGCTTGTTTCTCATAGTTCAAAGCTTTCCACACTTCTCAAAAAGACAGCAGGGGTCGGGGTGCCTCAAAGAGCACCAGGGTGAGTATACGTGCTTCAGACTGCCTGCTTTTAAAATTAAGTGTACTAGAGATTCAGTCCCAAAATGTGTATATTTTATACAACAGTGCCACTTCTGTCATTACTGTCACACTTCAAAGGAAAGAGTACGACTGTTTATTGTTATTAGCGTGTTATGCATATATCCTCTTGTGTATGTGGACAGATGGATCAGGATGTTAATGCTCTACTTCCCACATTGTGAAGATGCCTGGGGGTTCAATCCCCTCCCCCTGGTTGTGGTATCATGAAAATACTTAAGGTTAATTTTTCGGTCTCATAACTGCAGCATTTGAAGGAGCAAATATGTATGATTACCATTACTGGTTGGGTGGATATGTTTCAATATGAAAGAGAAATTGTTTCCTTTGCATATAACTTGTGAGTGAAATGTTATGTCTGACCAGCATGTCTTTTTTTGTATATGTACATTTGTCTCAGACATCATTACTGTTTCACAGACTAGAGATACCTATTTGTCTGTTTAAGTAGCTCCTCACGTTAACTCTATCAGAATGCAATTCCAAGCCGCAATGGATTTTTGTGTTCTTGGCAAACAAAATCTATTTAAGTCACGTGCTTCAAAAATTAATTGGGAAAATAGGTGTGAATTTGGGCCAAATATTACCTCTTGCACAAAATTTATGAGGCTTCCCAAAAAGGTACACTTCCTCAAAGTATCGTAAAAAAGTGCCATCATTGATAGGAAGCTGTTTACTTAGCTCTGAGTAAGCTTTTCACATACTTTGTTAGGATTCAAGTAAGCTAATATTAACAAATTGTTCATACAAATTTGAAACTTTATGTTAAGTCCATACTGTACATAAGAACGTAACCTCTGCAGGTTATGCCAAATACTTTGGGTGAAGTGAAAAAAAACAAAACAATCTATACCTGCTATATTTTCATTTTTATTTTTAATTGCAGTGAGTTTGTAATCACAAAGGACAAACTTTAACATAGGTGTCAGGCACATATACTAAATAAATCAAAGACACACTGCCATAACAGATTATAGGTCCTGTAAGACACGAACACAGAACGCAGTGGTAGCGAGTTCATCCTGCCATTGATGCCAGTGAAATTGTGCAGACTCCACAGCTGTCTGCAAACCTTTACTTTAGTTAGGAAAAGTACCATCCCTTAACCTGATTGTGCCACTTGCTAAATATGTGAGATTCTCCTGTTTGCTAAATGCCAAAAATGTATTGCTGTAACCAATATTATTACCACACTCTTGCCCGCCAACCTCATTCATATTGGTTACAATTTTTTCCCAGTCATGGTCATGATAGGGCTGGTTGGCTTCATGCAGGCCAACCTTTGACCATACAGATGGAGGGCCTGGAGAAGTACCTCATTCTTTGCACTTGAGAATTTTACCTTACAAGGGGAGTAGCATTACTACAGATTCCAACAGTCTGGTACTGGATGTTGGAGCAGAGTTGGATGGACTCCAGAGACAACGCACTGCAGATGCCATTGGTATGTAGGCCTATTTCTGTGTATAAATAAGAACTCACCTTCTTTAAGTTTCCATTCCACTATATTTAGTGTCTAAAGTTATACTGTTCGGTGAACCCTCATGGCAACCTTTCCTCCTCAAATTGTCCACACACACTGCACCAAATATTTTTTGCTAGGCAGCACAACTGCTGTGGCAGAAGATGTTGACACCATGATATCATCTAGACACAGAGGATCCTGTGAATCTAACAACTTTCACCATCAGTTTCCATGCCACCTCATAACATTGTACTTTCATAGTACCTGGTAAATGGGATTGGCCTGCTGTCTTCTCCAACATTTCTCCAGACACTGAAGGTAGTTATTGCACTTTCCTTACACTTTCATTTTAATTTCAAATCATGTCTTATAGTTCTTGTCAAATACCTTCTCTAAATTATATAAATATCCATGTATAATTAATATTGACTTAATGAGCTGGGATTCCCTAGTGGAATTAAGCTGACATGGAGCTTGATAACTGTTTGTTGCCATTTCTTTACCCAAACACAATTGCTAATAAGCAATAGCTTAAGACTTACTGTCACACTTATATATCACACATTCTGTCGCCTGATTGCCAAACAATGTTCAACATGTATCGAATCAGTCTCTTCATCTTTGGACAAAAACTTTACCTCTTAACTCTTCTCAGAAAATGCTCCATCAAAAATAAGCTATATTCCTATTAAAGTATATGCTCTCTTCTGTATGGCCTTTATGCAATCCATGTTCAGGCAAAACTGAGATTCCAGAACTACACAGAGTACTTTAGATGATGTCTTAAAGCCTGAATTCCTACAATTGTGTGTGTGTGTGTGTGTGTGTGTGTGTGTGTGTGTGTGTGTGTGTGTGTGTGAGTGTGTGGGGGGCTTAATTTATTATCTACTAGCCACCCCTACCCCAGAGTTGTAGGATTACAGTAACATGCTTTCATATACCTGCTTACCTGGACAGCTGCCTGTCTTCCCTGGACTGGTGCCAGAACCATGGTCTTAAGCTCAATGCTAAAAAGTGCATCTGCATTCTCTTAAATACGGTGCCCATGAACTACCACATTGACGGTAGCCCACTCAACTCCCAAGGCGTGATAAGAGATCTAGGGAATCAGGTAGATAGCAGCCTCTCCTTCGACAACCATGTTGCCATTGTCATTAGAAAGTCTTTCTACATGGCACACCTCATTACAAAAGGTTTCTCATCCAGGAAGAAGGAAGTCATAATCCCTCTCTACTCATCTCTCATTAGACCCATTATAGAGTACAATGCCCCATTTGTCATGTACCTTACTAGATACCTACAACAACTGGAGGGGCCACAGAAATTCTTCACAAAGAGGATCCTAGGACTCAAACACATGCCCTATGCAGAAGGACTCAAAAAACTCCAGCTTTACTCCATCTCATATTGCCTACTTAGAGGCAATCTCTGCTCGACATATAAAGTCATGTCTGACCCAGTGTTGCTAGACATGCTTTATCTGAAAAAATCTCAATCCCTCCACACTACATGCTCTGAAGACCTCAACCTCATCACCACAATAAACAGAACCTGCTGGAGGGAGAAGTTCCTAACCCAGAGACTTCCCATACTCTGGAATAAACTCCCAATTCATGTCAAGCAGAACACTTCACTAGCCTTCTTCAAGAAAAATCTTGACGAGTGGATGGGTAACAGGAAATTCACCCCAGGGATCACTTCAACAGCCTTGCTCGATAGGGGGACAAGGAACTAACCTCTGGCAACAGGACTACTGGGAATATTCTTGGGCTAGGCTTGTATTGGCTCCAGGGCCATTAGCCTAGTACTCACCTATGAACCTATGAACATGTATGCATATCTCACTTACCTGGACATTTGCCTGTCCTCCCTGAACATGTACGCATATCTCGCTTACCTGGACATCTGCCTGTCCTCCCTGAACATGTACGCATATCTCACTTACCTGGACATCTGCCTGTCCTCCCTGAACATTTATGCATAGCTCGCTTACCTGGACATCTGCTTGTCCTCCCTGAACATGTACGCATATCTTACTTACCTGGACATCTGCCTGTCCTCCCTGAACATGTATGCATGTCTTGTTTATCTGGACATCTGCCTGTTCTCCCTGAACATGTACTTATATCTCACTTACCTAGACATCTGTCTGTCCTCCCTGAACATGTCCACATATCTTCCGAAATGTCACTAGTCAGCCTCCACCATGGAGATGATAGGCAGCAGCAAACTACTAACCTGAAGAAAGGGGAGATGATCCCTGACTGCACATTCCTCCCCAGTCTGAAGAGTCCTTCCTCACCCAAGACAATATTTCAAATCTAAGTCAATGACACTGCAGGTGATATTCATCCTACAATGTCAGTGAACTATTCTCAGTCTATTCATGAAATTAGGACAGAGATAACTGCAAATGACTGCAAACTAGGAGCCATAGTGAAGTCCCCAAATGATGTGGACATCCTACAGAAGGGCTTTACTGAGACAGATGCCTGGTGTCAGAGCCATGGCCTCAAGCTCAATGCCAAAAAGTGCAGTGTCATCCCCTTTGGTAAAAACTCTGTACCCATGAACTACCACAGAGGCAGCAATCATTTAACACTGAATGCATGATAAGAGACCTTAGGACCCAGGTGGACAGTAGTCTCTCCTTTGATAGTCACATCGCCACAGTAGTCAGGAAGTCCTTCTACATGGCACACCTCATCATAAAAGGGTTCCCATCCAGGAGAAAAGAGGTCATTGTTCCCCTCTACTCGTCACTCATTAGACCCATTATAGACCACGCCCCTTTTGGAATGTACCTCACAAGACATCTGCAGCAGCTGGAAAGACCACAGAAGTACCTCACAAAGAGGATTACTGGCCTCAAACAAATGCCCTACACTGACCGCCTCAAAAAACTCCAGCTTTACTCCGTAGCATATCGCCTACTCTGAGGTGATCTCTGCCTAACATATAAAGCTATGTCTAACCCAGAGCTGCTGGACATGCTACACCTAAAGAAATCTCAATCCCTCCAAGCTACATGCTCTAGGGACCTAAACCTTGTCACCACAATAAACAGGACACGCTGGAGGGATAGATTCCTGTCCCAGAGACTTCCTATACTCTGGAACAAGCTACCCATCTATGTCAAGCAAAATTCTTCATTAGCACTCTTCAAGAAAAATCTTGATGAGTGGATGGGAAATAGGAAATAAACCCCGGGGATCACTTCTGTGTGTCTGCTGGACAGTGGCACAGGAAAATAACTTTCTTGGGTGACGTAAGCTATGGTACCTTGCTGGCTAGGTTTACGTAAGCCCTTGGGCCGATAGCCTAGTGCCTACCTATGAACCTATAAGGCTGATACTTTCCAGTGAAGGATGTAAGTTTTCCCATTGCTGGTCAGTGTTCTTTTTCCCCTCTGTATAAACAAGTGGCTTTATAAAAAGTAAGTAAAATGCAATAAATGAATGATTCTTGTAATGCAATTAAATTATTTGACATTTTAAGCAAATACCTTTTGACATAAAAGTTCTCTTATAGTTTAAAAAGATCCATAAATATTTTTGTTATAATTTAAAACAAGACACTAACATGTATGCTGTCTACCTTAAAGGCCATAATTGACAGTAATAGACAAACCATGTGGGTGGTGTTATCTTAAGCTCAAACAAAATTACAGTGAAATATAATATAAAATTTTAACTGTTGCAAAATTATGAGAGGTTACAAAAGTGTCCATTATGATTTCTCAGTGAATTAAACTGTTATCAGGATAGATAGATAGATAGATAGATAGATAGATAGATAGATAGATAGATAGATAGATAGATACTGGTAGCTAAAGCACAGCAGGATGGATTGCTCCTGACAGCAATATATTTTATTAATCCAAATGTTTGCAACTCCCCCGTGGTCTATAAAGATAAACAAAATCCCCCAGGAAGACTGATAATCTCTGAAATGAGGTATCTATATGAAGTCTAAAGCTATGCAATGCAGCTAGAAAGCTCTTCAAATCAAGGGTTGCCTTTATTAAAGTATAAATGAACATTATTAAGTGTAACAGTGATTAAATAAGTATACAGGATGCAAACCTGTACTTTTCCTGATTTAAAAAAAATATATGCTTGAGTGAAGGAATATGATTCTGCAGTGGAAAAGTGAAATATGAGAACTGGTCAACTCAAATGAAATGGTATATGAACTAAGTATGAGTTATGGTGATAATTTGTGGTCTAGGTGGGATTCACAATGAGATCTCAAAGTCCATCTCTTTGATATATACTGCCTTACTTATTTTTCCTGAATGCATACCCACTGAACATTAAGAAAACCAATAAAATAATGTTCTTTGCAGAGCGCAACCTCCTGCTCCCTATGTAGGGGGCTTCATCTCCCCTTACACCCCAGTACTTAATTCCACTATTGCACAAACATTGGAGACAAAGGACAATGGCTGTTAAAGGAGAAACATTCCTTGCACGACTGCAATCTTGCAGTACAGCCAAGAAAATGCAAAATCATTGCTGACAGGTGATATCTTTCATGGAAATCTACAATTGTACAGATGTAGATCTCCAATCTAGATGTGGGTCATTCAGGGATTTACTCTCCCTTGCTGGGAATTTGGCCAGTAGGCTAAGCCAGATTGACCAAACACAAGAGGTTTGAGGAAATCCCGGCATTAACACCTACCTAGATCATGCATTATTGTCATTATACTATGAGTAACAGTAATACTTGTAAAGTATAAGTGATATTTTATGTAATTTTAGCTACATTATGCATCTTGAGGGAGATGTGATTTTCTGCATCTCATAAATGTGTTTCACTGATTTAAATTCCTCTACAGTGGGATCATACAGTAGACAATATAATTCATTTGGTTTTATTATTCAGGGTGCTGATGTTGTTCATGCAAAGCTGGTTTCTTTTTTAATATGTAGATTATTGTGGCAGTGAAGCTCATCTAAGCTACTGTTGTCATTTGGATGAGATCTGTACAGACTGTGTTTGCTAGATGAATATAAGCCTGTGCAGGATATGTTAGAATACAAGGTTTTTGAGGTCAACCTCTGAGTTAAAAATGTTGTGGATAAAGTCAATGACGTACTAAAGTCATACTGTTAATTTTAAGTTTGGAAGATTGCTTATTTTACAACTTTGACTATTTATCAAGGAAAACAATGTTCATTTAATTTTCCCTTGCTAAGTGCTGGTCAGGTTGGCAAGAGGATATATTTTTGAGTTTGCTTTGAGTTATGCAGAATTAATCACAGGCCTAACTCTTAACTTCTGAGTTGGGGACAGTTCCATTTAATATTAATAACTTACACACTTTTGCATATTTACATAATAATAATATTAATTGCGGTTTTCTTGCTTTTCTCACATAGTCCTTAATGGATTATCACTTTACTAAGCATGTTTCTTTAAAAAAAAAAAGTTTCCCTTTTTGATTCGAGTCTATCAAGAAATTAGATTTTTGATTGATTGTAATGGATATTTTTAACATAAATACAGTTTTTGCTAGAAAAGGTCAAGTTATAGACAGGCATTTGTATGTGCTTTTACACATTTTGATCTGCAGATATGTGGTAGTGAGTCAGCGCTGTATGCAGAGGGGTAAAGCTTTGACTACAGTGTAGATGACTCAGATTCAATTAATGACTTGGGTGTTTGAAGTACTGGCAAGGAGGATGGGCAGTCTCATCTTGGGAGGCGAGGAGGGCGAGTTGCACATTAAGGAGTCACGATGGAGTTAGATTTCCCTGGAGGAGACTAGGAAAAAACACTGCAAAGCTCTAACTGAGACTGGGTTGGGTAGCTTGACAATATCACCCCCTTGTGGAAGTGACAGGTGGCCTGGCGTGGTCTTCTCACTGCACAACCCACTCATGGGGTATTAGTGAGTCATGTGCAAAGAACAGTGCCTAATGTAGGAAACCCAAGGCAGCAATTTGATGCTCTACTGAAGATGCTTTGATTTGCTCATTGACCCCGAGTCTAGGACAGAGTAAGTCCGTGGGTGGCTAACAGGACCTGATATACCTGGTGAACAAGTAAGGCACTGGCAGTAACCAATGGTCAGCTTTGGGGTGCAGCAGAGAGTGAGAAAAAAAAGAAAAACATGCCCAGCAAAAGTCTAGCTAAAATCTACAAGAGATCATGTTTCAGATGTGTTTAAGGAAACATGTTAGTAATAGGAAGAGTTGACTTCAATCCCAGTGACTTATAACATTTTTTATTTCTCAAACCATGTCACTTAAAATTGCCTCTTGACAGTGGTTGATACTGCATTGTGAATACTATATGACTGTAACATCTGAATTTTCTTTTATTCACGCTTTGCATATTTACAGACATAAATAGGCAAACTGAAAACAAAAGAAAATGAAATAGATAAATTGATTCATAGATATAATGCATATGCTGTCTTTAGATTCTAGAATGGTAAATTCTGTATAGTTGTAGTAGGACAATTTACTTACTAGAGTATCTGTCGACGAAAACTATTCCTCCTGCCCAAAAAGCACAATATATCGTTTTAACTGCTAGTTTGCTATTTAAGCTAAATGTTTCAGTTGGATCAGGAGACATTTGAACATGTTTTCATTGCACTGTTTTATCGAACTTTGCCACAGACATTTCCTAGTTATTGGTTAACATGTCTGTAACATGGTCAAACACTAGTTACAATAAACAAATTGATAAAAACAGCAGACAGATGAAAAACTTCATACCGTCATTTATAGAACACCTAAAATATTTTATATACTTTACATTATAAAGAGGCTTTCTTAAATGAAATGTTTAAAAATTGAACTGCAGTGTGGATTGATTAAAAATAAATTAATTTACCAGCTGCATATTTTATGTAGGCTTTGAGACCCCTAAAAAACGAATGGTAGCTCAGATAAGCACCTGAAGTTTGATATTCCCTCAGGAAGTATCCAGAAATACAGCATTTCATGACAGATTGCACCACATACAGTGACTCAAAATAAATGCGAACGTTAGAATGAATGCCTCAAACACAGAATACAAATTCCAGCATGAGAAAAGATTATGGATCAGCGGTTTCAAGGGCAGAATGGCATTTACAAAGTATGGAATTCTTAAACTGCATTCCCTTGCTGCTATAAGCCTGCATGTAGTAAGGACAGCTGACAAATCACAAACTGGCTTCATATTCGACACCAGTACAAACTCATGCATTTAAATATAAATACTGAAAACATGATTAGAAATTAATAGAAAGCACATACATAAACCTTTGATGACTGAGAGAGTCTGTATTGATCACCATTCTATAATCTGTGGTCATAATGAAGCTGGTATGTTCCTTACTGACACACTACACATGGAACAGTATATTCACTGTGTTACAGTTTACAGTATGGTATGGAGCAGTAACGTGAGATGAGTCATGCCAGGGCTCAGGACACTACCTCTGCAGAGGTCGGCTAATGGGCTAGAAAGAAATAAAAAGCAGTACTACTTCAAAGGGAAGGTTACACAGCTTCAGGAAATAAACTTGAGAAAAGCTTTGTGTTCAATTACAGCTTAGAAGGTATTTGCCTTACTTTCATCTGATCCTGAAGCAAGTGAACCAGCTAAAAGCTGCATCAAAACATGGAAATGACCTTCTCAGTACCCCATGCCAAGCCTGCATTCTTTCCTTCCGTGTTCATTTAAAAATAGAAGAAACATTTATTTGTTATGCCTGTTTATTCAGCTGTCTTTTCAAAGCCCACTCCCTCTTCTTCCTTTAAAACGATCTCTGGCATAAGTTTACAAACAAATGCACAGGCATTTTACACGCTTTTATACTTATGCACACTCACAAACATGTACTTACACACACACATACTCGTGTCTATAGATATATATCTATATCTATATATATATATATATATATATATATATATATATATATATATATATATATATATAAAATCCTCCTAGTGCTCAGGAACCAAACGGCAGTACAAATATTTTCGACAGTCAACAGCCAAAAACTTTCAATAGTCAACGACAGGAATGCCAAAACTCGATGTATAAAACCAGATATCTTTTATTCCACACGGAGTAAGCGCTTTCACCATCAGGCTTCTTCAGACTGCATAACTAACACTGAAACATTCTTAAATAGTGTTAACAATTAATCTTAATTGCTGACATCACAACCATTAAGCAATTTAAAGAAACGCCTCTTCTTAATAGAGAAATAAAAACTATATGTGCATGATAACCACAAACCTTAAAATCTAACCTGAAAAAGTTTATTATTTTAAAATAATATGTACAATAAAAACACTGATTTGTTCTAAAAAAACATAGTTTTCGGTCTAGGCAACCGTCTCCTTTTTAACAATGGTTGTAAATTAATCTTGTCATTCAGACCAGGAGGTTGGTCTGCCTTACACCGAACTATCCATCGGAGTTCATTCTCCTGTGTATAATTATCAATATCACCACCTCTTGGATTAGGTCTAATAGTGTGTATAACATGAAAAGTAAAAACATGAGTAGCCCCAAACAATTTGTGATGTTTAGCTAAGGCATAACTCTCTGACCCTAAGCGCATATGGTAAACGTGATCTCCAATATGCTGTCTTAACTGCCTATTGGTCTTCCCTATATAAAATGCTGGACACGATGAACATTTAGCAATATAGACCACATTTGTACTATGACAATCTGTGCCTGTGTAAAAGGAAAACTCCTGATGTGTAACTGGATGTCTAAAAATCGTGTCAGTATCGATATATCTACATTGATTACACTGATTACAGGGTATAGTATTATAACCAGGATTATTAGGTAGAGTGGCATTGGTGACCATTGGTCGATGACAAAGTAATTGTTTTAAATTTCTTTTATTCTTATATATAAACCTGGGTTTAATACCTACTACTTTGCTAACGTCTGCATCTATATTAAGCATTTCCCAATGCTTTATTATGATGTCTTTAACCTCCTGAACGTCACTTGTAAAGTGTATAGGCACACCCAGTTCACTAGAATTACTTGATCGCAAAACCTCCATAGTCACTTGTCTCTCTGAAAAATAGGGGTATGCTTTCGTGGTCCTCAAACTACGTGCTACTGAAATAGATCTGTCAAAATCATTTTCTCTGTATGATCTATCCAAGAACATATTCTTTAGATTTATCAATTCTTTATCAAACCCTTCTTCTGTGGGATTTAACCTGGAGGCCCTCATCATTTGCCCTTTCACTACATTAACAAAACACATATTTAGGATGCATGCTACCTCTATGTAACAAGGTATTCCTGTAACATGCCTTCCTGTGTATAGATGTGTTCAGTAAACCATTCGCTAATCTCTCTATTTCAACATCTAGAAAATATATTCTATACCTAGATGAATTCATAGTGAACTTAAGAAAGTCTGTTAACCCATTGACCAACGAAACAAATTCTAATAATTGTATTTCGTCACCTTTCCAAATCAAAAAGAGGTCGTCTACAAACCTTCTGTAAAATCCCACATACTGTTGAAACTCAATCAGCCATAACTATGTTGGCGTAGCTATTGGCACATAAAGTGCCCATAGCTATGCCATCTCTCTGAATATAAATGTCATCATTAAAGATGAACACATTATTATCCAGGATAGTTTCTAGAAACAATGCATACCCCTATTTTTCAGAGAGACAAGTGACTATGGAGGTTTTGCGATCAAGTAATTCTAGTGAACTGGGTGTGCCTATACACTTTACAAGTGACGTTCAGGAGGTTAAAGACATCATAATAAAGCGTTGGGAAATGCTTAATATAGATGCAGACGTTAGCAAAGTAGTAGGTATTAAACCCAGGTTTATATATAAGAATAAAAGAAATTTAAAACAATTACTTTGTCATCGACCAATGGTCACCAATGCCACTCTACCTAATAATCCTGGTTATAATACTATACCCTGTAATCAGTGTAATCAATGTAGATATATCGATACTGACACGATTTTTAGACATCCAGTTACACATCAGGAGTTTTCCTTTTACACAGGCACGGATTGTCATAGTACAAATGTGGTCTATATTGCTAAATGTTCATCGTGTCCAGCATTTTATATAGGGAAGACCAATAGGCAGTAAAGACAGCGTATTAGAGATCACGTTTACCATATGCACTTAGGGTCAGAGAGTTATGCCTTAGCTAAACATCACAAATTGTTTGGGGCTACTCATGTTTTTACTTTTCATGTTATACACACTATTATACCTAATCCAAGAGGTGGTGATATTGATAATTATACACAGGAGAATGAACTCCAATGGATAGTTCGGTGTAAGGCAGTCCAACCTCCTGGTCTGAATGACAAGATTAATTTACAACCATTGTTAAAAAGGAGACGGTTGCCTAGACCGAAAAACTATGTTTTTTAGAACAAATCAGAGTTTTTATTGTACATATTATTTTAAAATAATAAACTTTTTCATGTTAGATTTTAAGGTTTGTGGTTATCATGCACATATAGTTTTTATTTGTCTATTAAGAAGAGGCGTTTCTTTAAATTGCTTAATGGTTGTGATGTCAGCAATTAAGATTAATTGTTAACACTATTTAAGAATGTTTCAGTGTTAGTTATGCAGTCTGAAGAAGCCTGATGGTGAAAGCGCTTACTCTGTGTGGAATAAAAGATATCTGGTTTTATACATCGAGTTTTGGCATTCCTGTCGTTGACTATTGAAAGTTTTTGGCTGTTGACTGTCGAAAATATTTGTACTGCCGTTTGGTTCCTGAGCACTAGGAGGATTTTATAGTTTTATTTTAATACTACAACAGGAACTTTGTTCCATACGTGGTTTCTGTATTGGTACGTTGGATATATATATATATATATATATATATATATATATATATATATATATATATATATATATTCTGGAAGCAAAACCTTCCATTGAATTGACAACTAGTTGCTCCTACGATTGACACCTAATTATCAAATACCAAAACATCAATTCACAAAGGATTGAAAAAAAATACAGTTTTTTTTTGCAGGGGGGGCAAGCACCCCTGCAGCCCCACACCCCTTGCTAATTAGATACATCAAGTTTGATACTGCACTACAGTGAGGAAAACGGCATACTCCCCAATATGTACAGCAATCTTGTACTGCAAAGCTGGTGTATTTTCATCAGCTGAACCAGCTCTTCCAGATGTCGACAAGTTTCCTTTTCAATGGAGAATAGTGCTCCCATACATACATACATACACACACACACACACATATATATATATATATATATATATATATATATATATATATATATATATATATATATATATATATAAAATGTCATAATAACTACATATAGACAGACATACATGCATATATCACTCATATATTCCTATATCATTATATATATATATATATATATATATATATGTGTGTGTGTATACATATATAGATATATATATATGGGTCTACTTGAGTTGACCGAGACGCCACTTCGCCTTCACGCAGAAGACCGAGACCAAATGACTGAAAACGAAGGTGATCGACAAGGTGAAATCCCGACAGCTGAAAGACTGACATGGGGAACGTGTGAGCGTGACTCGGTAAGTGTGCGATAGTGAGGGATTTAGGGTTAGGGAGCGGACAGGTAAGTGTGCGATAGTGAGGGATTTAGGGTTAGGGTGCGGGAAAGGTGAGTGTGCGGTATTGTCGGACTTAGGGTTTGGGTAAGGTAAGTGTGTGATAGTGACGGAGTGTAGTTTAGGGGTGGGTTAAGTGAGTTAGGGTTAGGGTGCGGGTATGGTGAGTGTGCAATAGTGACGGGCTTTATGTTTTAGGGTGGGTTAAGTGAGTTAGGGTTAGGGTGCAGGCAGGGTAAGTGTGCGATAGTGATGGACTTTAGGTTTAGGGGTGGGTTAAGTGGGTTAGGGTGCGGGTAGGGTAAGTGTGCGGTAGTGTCGGACCTTAGGGTTAGGGTTTGGGTTAAGGTTAGTGGATATGTAATTGTGTGTAATGTGTAGTTTACGTTTTGTGTGTCGGTGTAATGGTGTTCGTTTTTGTGAGTTGTCGGTATTGTGTGTTTTCGGTTGTTTGGTCTCGGTGTTTTGTGTGTCGGCGAACTGGCGTTTCGGTCAACTAAAGTAGACCCATATATATATATATATATATATATATATATATATATATATATATATATAAAGACTCTACATAGTCAAATGTTTAAAATACTGATTTTTTTTTTTTATGCTGGCACAAGTGACTGAAAATTCAGATGATTGCAGTGTATCAGCATTTCTTTTTCAAGATTGTGGTATAGTGGGGATTGGAAGTTTGCCTTTTTCCTGCTATTGTGTGATCTCATAGTTGTTATATATAAGTAACAAGGGAATCTGGGGTGCAGGGGTGAGTTTCAGACTTTTTAGAGATATTTTTATGTTCAGTATTATGAGTGTTTAATTATATGTATGGTACTCATGTATACATACATACACATATGAGTGTCCTACCGTTTACCTTAAATCATAACATAAAAGCTTGTTTGATCGCTGTATACTAATCGAATGTGACAACACTGCAAAAAAAACATTTTTTTGCGGGGAGGCAAGCCATCCTGCACCCCCATACCCCATGTTAGTTATAAATAGCAGATATGAGATCACTCAATAGCAGGGAAAGGCCAAGTTCCCAATTCTCACAGTATCACAACCTCCCACTAAGTAATGCCAGCACTCTGTGATCATATGACTCTTCAATCACTTGTGCGGGTGTTACATATGTTTGCTATTCTGAATGTTTTACTACAGGGAGGGTTCACACATACACATACACATACACACACACACACACACACACACACACACGCACACACAAACACCTATATAGATATATATATATATATATATATATATATATATATATATATATATATATATATATATATATATATCTATATATATATATATATATGGGTCTATACTATTATACTGGATTCACAAATGTTAGAATCTAAAAACATTGATCAAAAAAAAATAAACCATGCAATGCCAAAAACACAAGAAAGTTCTACATTTATCTTTTATGAAAGGGGAACAAGTCCCCCTTGCATCTCCCACACCCCCCTGTTAATTATATACATCAACTCTGCCATCACACTACAGTGTGGAAAGGGCAAAATCTCACTCCCCACTCTACGCTGATATCAAACAACCAGCTACTGGGATTTTTTGAAATTCTGACATTCCAAAAAAAAAAAAAAAAAATACCTAAAGTAAATGGGTCCAACATTGTAAGCATTCAACATAATAAATGGAGCACATACACAGTGTATCTCTCTCTCTCTCTCTCTCTCTCTATATATATATATATATATATATACATATATATATATATATATATATATATATATATGTATATATATATATCTATGTGTGGGTGTCCCAGCGTAAATTGAAAATCCATATGATTGACTTAAATTGTCAACCCACGTTGTTCGACAGCTGTGCAAGACTGACAGTCCTCACAGTAGGAAGACATGCCCTTTCCCTGGAGTTAGTGATCTCTCTTAGCATATATAATTAGCAGGTGGTGTGGGGAGTGCAGGGGGGTCAAGCCTCCCTGCAAAATATACTTTTCTCTTCATTGTGAGGATTAGCCTCAGAGCATGCTTAATAGCATGTCAATGCATTTTTGTCAAGGTATGTGTGCCGACATAAAGTATATTGACATTTCCATGGATTGACTAACACTAGCAAAATATCAAGTCTGCAATGATCAGCAAAGCCATGAATCATGAAACACATTCTCTTATCCTTAGGTTTGAAATATTTTATTTATCTCACAAAGCAAACCTCCACATATTCCATTTACCTGTTTTTGGGATTTTTCAGTTTGGATTGCTGTTTCTCATTTAATGAGATGCAGTAATTGAATAGTCTCAGTCCGGGAACTTCATAGGTATTTGAATATATTTCCTCATGATGCTTTAATTTGTAGTTATGACACAAGTTAAAGTTTCTTATTAAATACTGTTGTAATGTTATGGTATTATTTCAGCAGTATATTGAGATATCTGTTATAAACTGTTAGAATTACAGTTTAGTTCTGTGCTTTAGTTAATGCCGTTCAGTGTAGATTTTGGTCCTTTTCTCAAGCTACCACTAACTTCAGTTCCCCTCATTTGTGATAGCTTTGTCTTCCTTGGTGCACTCACATTGTTGGGGAGCTACCCCAGACATGTCTCTTCACTGGGTAAGTTTTGTCTTTTCAGACAGGAAGACCTCTTGGTCATCAGACTTGGAACCCCACATTTGGGGAATGGAGCTATATGGGTAATCACACTGTGGCCAGCTGATTTGTTTCTGTTTTGCTCCTATGCTCCTGATGATCTGGGCTATGTCCCAAAGTCAGTGTGCAAACATGCTACAAGGAGCAGGTATGACATTGACCATGCTACAAGGAGCAAGTATGATACTGACCATGCTACAAGGAGCAGGTATGATACTAACCATGCTACAAGGAGCAGGTATGACACTGACCATGCTAGAAGGAGCAGGTATGACATTGACCATGCTACAAGGAGCAAGTATGATACTGACCATGCTACAAGGAGCAGGTATGATACTGACCATGCTACAAGGAGCAAGTATGACATTGACCATGCTACAAGGAGCAAGTATGATACTGACTATTGCTACAAGGAGCAGGTATGATACTGACCATGCTACAAGGAGCAGGTATGACACTGACCATGCTACAAGGAGCAAGTATGATACTGACCATGCTACAAGGAGCAGGTATGATACTGACCATGGTACAAGGAGCAGGTATGATACTGACCATGCTACAAGGAGCAAGTATGATACTGACCATGCTACAAGGAGCAGGTATGATACTGATCATGCTACAAGGAGCAGGTATGATACTGACCATGCTACAAGGAGCAGGTATGATACTGACCATGCTACAAGGAGCAGGTATGATACTGACTAGTGTCTTTCACAGATCCGCCATTTCATAGGCATTAGGACCACTTAGTGCTTAGAATTTTCCCAGGCTGATAACTCCTCCTTACCTATCCTGCAACACCTATATTCCTCCTACCTCTGCAATTCTGGACCAAATGAAAGAGCACAAACCCAAATGAAGACAAGGGCAGGATGATGGGAGTATCTACACCAGCAGTATGGTGAGTACCTA
The DNA here is from genome assembly GCF_019279795.1 of Protopterus annectens. Classification (NCBI taxonomy): domain Eukaryota; kingdom Metazoa; phylum Chordata; order Ceratodontiformes; family Protopteridae; genus Protopterus; species Protopterus annectens. Next base: position 1,296,027,233 of record NC_056746.1, on the reverse strand, counting down.
TAACTTTTGTAAATGATACCGGGGAGCTCTGGCTGCAGGAATTATTAGGACAGTATCCCTAGCTACATCTCCTAGATATAACCCTTATAGGAACATCCCTCTCAATTCACTTTAGCTTGAAAGAAGACCTGGGCCTGGAGGTGATATCCAACTTATGTTTTGTTAGGGTGTAAAAGGAGGACCAGGTACGTAAGGCACAAATATCATCTAAAGAAACATTACAGAAAACATTGCGGATACATAAACAGCTCTAAAAAAATGGATGTTAGGAGCCTGCAAGGCTTGCTAGGCATCTCATAAAATAATGTAATGCAGCTAGAGAGACAGTTGGAAAGGCATCGTTTAGTAAATTTCTTGCCTTCAAGGATTTTGTGAGGGAGACAAACATATGGTTATTTTTTGGCATAGATTTTGTTCTGGTCATACAATAAGTGAACTCCCTCTGAACATCCACTCTGAGGTAAGACTACTGCACAAGCAAAACAGCTAACTGCTTGATGCAAGTTTTTTTTTTTTTTTTTTTGTTAGCTTCATGGGTATGACAGTACTGATATGCAATGAAATCCTCTCTATGTGAAAGATTAAATAAGGAAAGGTAACTGCCACATTCTGCAACTACAAAATCTTTTTAGTTGATGGTGGTGGAAGAGCATTTTGATACCAGGAATTTCTGCTTCATAGATGCAGCTGACTTATATGAGGACAGAGTGAAATTCCTGATATGTAAAATGTTCTTCCATCACATCACCTAAAAAGCTTTTGTCGTTGCAAGGTTTTGGGCCTTGGAAGGGACTGAAATTGATGCTGTATGATAAACCAGATCTGCCTTGGTTAATAGGGGGCTACCAGGATTCCTCAGACTCTGGAAAGTTTTACCAAGTGGAGAAATCTCTTGATGAGTGGAAAGAGGCAAAAAGGAGGTCCTTGAGCCAGAGATGTTCCAATATATCTTGTACTAAGACAATTGCTAGATGGAATCAGAGAGAAGATCTGGTGACAGTCTGTGTCGATAAATGAAGCAACTTGTTTATACACATTGCAGCTTTATTTGTTAAACACTGACCATTGTTACACTTAAGGAGCATTTGCAGGCAATTGCATGTACCGTCTCTGTTTGCCTGTGCTTCCAAATGAAAGTGATTGTTCTTGAAGGCCTACTGTCAGACTCTCACAGTTTTTCTACAAAGGGGCTATGAATGCATTCACTCCATCTGTTGATGTACTATACCACTGCCATATTGTATTGTCTAACATATTGAAATCTTAGGGTGGGGTGGGGTGGCAGTAGCCCACATATGGATAGAAGTACTACCCTCATCTTTAAAACATTTACGTGCAACTTAGATATTGCTTGAAATAACTAATTTTGGAAATAACCCGCCCATCCCTTAGATGACATATACATGCTTAGTGTCTCTGAAAAAGAAGGTGGAAGAAATGCTTGCTTAGTGGCAAACTGGAGAGAGGAGCACACCAAATGTAAATGTTTCTTATACACTCATGAGATGTTGACTAATTTACATGTCATGTGACTATTGCACTTTCACTGTTCAGTGCTGAACCCTTACATGACATCTGGCATGATGGATAATAAGAACAACATATGTCTTCAGTTAAAGGAGTCTGAGACACCTATTGGTGGTTAGCTGGATATAAAATATGACGATGAACACCAAAATAAGTCTTGATGTTTTCCTAGGGGCAAAGAAGCCTGACAAATACTGGTATCTAGGAAACAGCCTATATAAGTATGTAGCTCATGTGGAGCCAAATTTGACTTAGCAAATTTCAAAGTAATCTCCATGTAGTGAAGGATATGAAGCAGAATTTCTCTCTCTGTCTTATGAAACTATTTTAGGAGCTACATTTTCTCCCTGTAGTCTTAGGTCTGCAAATGTGACTGACTTTCATTTGATGAACACTTTTAGAGTTTGCCAGGCGAACTAGTTGTTTTGAAATTGACAGTGGCTGTTGGCTCTTATCAAAAACAGTAGCAGCCTCCTGAATAGTATTGTTACTTTATGTGTAAATAAATGCCTCGGGTATTCAAAGACCACATCCTGTCTCCTATCTTTAGGCACAGGAGAAACAAATGAAGGGTGACCATGTAGAAGGAGTCACTGGGAATGAATGTATCAAGGCTTCACAAGTCTAAATGGATGTGACATTCCTTCAGTCCTTTAGAAATAAAATGAATCTGGAATAGTGGCCAAGACTTTGCTGTTTCTGAAGAACCTCGTGGGTAGTTATTTCTTGGGGAGATTTCATACTTCATTCCGTCTCATTTTTTTGTCAGAGTAGAACATCTGACAATGGTTTCTTCAAGGAAAGAGAGAGAAGAATCAGGCAGGTGATAGCCTTGTACTATTATGCTACTTGCCTGTGCCTCTGATGTTGCTGTAAACTATTTCAAGACATAAAGAGAGCTTTTCCTCCAACCACATCAATTAGCATGAGCCCAGCATGGGAGTTAGAATTGCTGAAGGCCTCAATGATGTTGCCTACAGCCACAATAAACCTAAGATTGCACCCTCTGGTCAGTGTCCTTGCTGGGACCAAAATCCTACTTTAGAGCTATGGGCTTCAGCAAAACCAGTCTCTTGACTGACTCTTATTCACTCCTTCCCAGCCATGTTTGGCCCTTTTTTTACCTACATGCGAGTGTGTCAATGATCTCTGATATTTTTACATTCAATACTGTGAGTGTTTGTATGTGTGACAGTCATATGTATGTATATGACTGTTACACATACAAACACTCACAGTATGACAGTCATATGTATGTATATGTATATGTGTGTATATATGATTTACCATCAAAATTACAAGTGAAGATTCGGTGACCTAGGGATGTGGAATTACGGTTGGCTGACACTCATGCTGCCGAACCGTCATGTGTGTGAGTCCTGGTTCAGTGAATGTACTGTGCATTCGCACATATGTGGTTGATCTTATAACTAGAGATCACGGTACAGTGGGGATTGGGAAAGTAACCCTTTTCCCCACTGTACTGTGATCTCAGAGTTGGACTATATAATTTGCAGGGGGGACAGCCCCCCTGCAAAAACGTGTAGTTCAGTGTTGTTCGTACTGCTGACAACTAGAACTTACATTACTGTTTTGAAAGTTGTAGGGGAAACAGTATGCCGAATAATGCCGAATTCGAATAATCAGCATGATGTTCGACATACTGACCTAGTCAGTGTTCCGTGTTATGGGTCGATGCAATGAACGTTTTTTTTTTTTTGTTTGTTTTGTCCGATGCAATTTTGATAGTAAACCTATACATATATATATATATATATATATATATATCTACACACACACACACACACACACACACACACACACACACACACACACACACACACACACACACACACACACACACACACACACACACACACACACACACACACACACACACACACACACACACACACACACACACACACACACACACACCACTCAAAAGTGTCCTATCTTTCACCAAAAATAACAGCAAAGCATATCTGAGCAATGGAAATGTTGACTGCGGTAACATGAAAAGGGAGTGTATGTAAGATGATTTGGTGTGCTCAGTGAAGGAGTAAGTATCCCATTACCCTTGTAGTTCCATTCACAGCATCATAACTGAGTCAGACCAAGAGCCTGTTAACAGTTACTGTCATGCAGATCTGGCCCTTGAGCATGTCTTTTAAAGGACTATCAGACGTTCCATCAAGAGCAAGTTGAATTTTACCCAACAAATGTTTCTGAAAACAGAATCTGAATTGAGTAGCTCACCAGTCTCAAGGATAAGGTGGAAGATATGAACACATGCTTTCTAAACCTGTTCGTAGCCTAGTACCTTTTCTTAGAGGAAGAATGGTGATCAACTTTAGGGCTCCCCAAACAATCACATATGGCGTTGGAATATCAGCCCACAAAGATTGTTTTTTTGAGGGGGAGTAAAACAAAACCCACTTTTCTAGGACTGGGATCACAGGGTGATTGTGTTTCCAGTTACTCATAGTAGCATCCTTTAATGCAGTCACCAAGGAAGGAGGGGGTCACCCATGAAGGGTACCCCCTGCCTTGCATGCTTGTTGAAGACTTCTTAGGAAGGAAACTGCCTCTAATGGCCAGTCCCTTTTTTCTACATTAAATGTAGGATTTGTCCAAAACTAGGATACTCTAGGGGAGAAACAACATCCTTTTCCATATACACATCCCCTAAAATTGGGTTCAGTTTTGGGACAGAACCTACATGTTTAATCTTGGCTCCAGCCTTTCTTGGTCTGTTAGTCTCTCAGGAATGTAATATGGAGGATTCTGATTATTCTTCAGAGCACGCTGTCTCCCTGAGTAAAATGGACTGGGCAGGAGGAAGGCTAAATCTTAAGGGGGCTGCAGCAAGAGGGGGGTTCAAGGTGGTATGGATTAGTTGAATTAGGAAGAAGCCCATGAGATGGCATCTGAGCATGAGCCCTAGCTAATGATACGTTCAGTACCTTCGGATAATGATAATGAGCCTGCAGGCTATCAGAGATCCTGCTATGAATCTGAGCATGAGCCCTAGCTAATGATATGTTCAGTACCTTCGGATAATGATAATGAGCCTGCAGGCTATCAGAGATCCTGCTATGAATCTGAGTATGAGCCCTAGCTAATGATACGTTCAGTACCTTCGGATAATGATAATGAGCCTGCAGGCTATCAGAGATCCTGCTATGAATCTGAGCATGAGCCCTAGCTAATGATACGTTCAGTACCTTCGGATAATGATAATGAGCCTGCAGGCTATCAGAGATCCTGCTATGAATCTGAGCATGAGCCCTAGCTAATGATACGTTCAGTACCTTCGGATAATGATAATGAGCCTGCAGGCTATCAGAGATCCTGCTATGAATCTGAGCATGAGCCCTAGCTAATGATACGTTCAGTACCTTCGGATAATGATAATGAGCCTGCAGGCTATCAGAGATCCTGCTATGAATCTGAGCATGAGCCCTAGCTAATGATACGTTCAGTACCTTCGGATAATGATAATGAGCCTGCAGGCTATCAGAGATCCTGCTATGAATCTGAGCATGAGCCCTAGCTAATGATACGTTCAGTACCATCGGATAATGATAATGAGCCTGCAGGCTATCAGAGATCCTGCTATGAATATGAGCATGAGCCCTAGCTAATGATACGTTCAGTACCTTCGGATAATGATAATGAGCCTGCAGGCTATCAGAGATCCTGCTATGATTCTGAGCATGAGCCCTAGCTAATGATACGTTCAGTACCTTCGGATAATTATAATGAGCCTGCAGGCTATCAGAGATCCTGCTATGAATCTGAGCATGAGCCCTAGCTAATGATACATTCAGTACCTTCGGATAATGATAATGAGCCTGCAGGCTATCAGAGATCCTGCTATGAATCTGAGCATGAGCCCTAGCTAATGATACGTTCAGTACCTTCGGATAATGATAATGAGCCTGCAGGCTATCAGAGATCCTGCTATGAATCTGAGCATGAGCCCTAGCTAATGATACGTTCAGTACCTTCGGATAATGATAATGAGCCTGCAGGCTATCAGAGATCCTGCTATGAATCTGAGCATGAGCCCTAGCTAATGATACGTTCAGTACCTTCGGATAATGATAATGAGCCTGCAGGCTATCAGAGATCCTGCTATGAATCTGAGCATGAGCCCTAGCTAATGATACGTTCAGTACCTTTGGATAATGATAATGAGCCTGCAGGCTATCAGAGATCCTGCTATGAATCTGAGCATGAGCCCTAGCTAATGATACGTTCAGTACCTTCGGATAATGATAATGAGCCTGCAGGCTATCAGAGATCCTGCTATGACAGGTATTTGCTATGACATACAGTCATTTTGTTTGTGGTGCTGAGTTATCTTGACAAATATCAGGCACAGTCTGCAAGAATTTGTGTTATGACTGGGCCTGTAAAAGTAAGGTAACTAAATACTTCCATGCCAGCAGAACTTTTTTTTTCCACAGGTACATTTAGATGCTAATGTAGTTGCAACTGTAGGTAAGGTATCTAGGGCTTTACAAAAGGTAAATTACTGAAACCATATACAAAATGTATTGAGTATGGTAGGCAGTAAAATACTACATAATGAAAGGTGAGTAAAGATAAACTGAACAGATCTCAATTTGAAAACTCAAATCAAATTCCCCCAAAAAGCAGCCTGGGACTTTCACAATGAAAAAGAAATGGAGGTAGAAGGGTGGCAGGTACTCTAGAATGGGAAGAAGGATTAGCAGTATGTAGAAGTTCTAAATGCCAAATGGTGCTGATGCTTGTGATGTAAGTTCTACTACATGCTCTTCATACTGATCACTGCTACAGTAGCCTTAGCTATATGGGTTATATCCTGCCAAGCTTCAGAGTACCTTCCATGCTACCAAACTGTCAAGCAGCTTGAGCTGAGCTGACTGAAAGACAAGTTTGGGTGTGAAGCCCTTCAGAGCTTTAATGCCACCAAAGAGTACGCTCCTCTGAGGCTTTTGAGGATTGATGGTTGGCTTGTGATTTCGTTAGGTGGGCAGATAAGTTCCTTTTGGGGAAAAATCCTTCCATTTTCTTATTTTTTTACTGATGTTTTATTCCTTTCCTCTTCAGGGAAATTATTTTAAAGCTAGGGGTTTTGTGTCTTAATGCATTGTCTTGAAACTGTAAAAGACTTTTAAATACAGCATTCATTGTTTCTGTCAGTTTAAATGTACTATTATCTAACTGATAAACTATTTTCTATGGAGAAATTGTGTTTATCTTAAGGTTGTGGGTTGCCATAGTGTTTGAAAGTACTTTTTACTGTGTTTTTCTGTCAACAATAGTAACTTATATGGACTGGTAGTTTTACTGGCATTATTGCTTTATGCCACAGATAGAGGCATTATTTCTGGCTTGACCATGGAACAAATTGTCACTCCCATGGATGGTTCTTCTTCCAGCCACAAAAAAAAAAAAAAGTTAAGCAAACAACCTTTGCCACTACAGCAGGCTAGCGATTTGCCTCAGCCACAGGTGGGTGACTCTGCTGTGGTCATTTGTTGTACCTCAGACCACTCATCTTTTACCACAGATCCCTCTAGTGTAGCACTTACAGCCACTATGGACCAGTGGGTAGCTATGTCCTCTGCGGCTGTTGGGGTCCCCTCAGTGCAAGGGAGAACCACTCATCAGTTCTGGGAGAGGAAACAGGAAAGGTTTCCCTGTTGTGTCGGAATGCAGTACCCATCCCTGGGAAAGCATCAGCTGCCATTAGTAACACTGTTGGCCCCATTTTTTCTTGTAAAAAAGTAACAGAAAACCAAGCGTCTATCTACTCCTCCTCAAATTTTTTCGGATAGGAGTAGTCTACTGACACTGGCTCAGGGTTTGATTTAGGCTGTTAATCATTTTTGCAGAGTAGTTTCCAGTATAAGAAAGAAGAATGCCTCCTTTCCTGAAGAGATTCAAGAGTCTGAATCTGAACAGGAAGCTGCAGAGATGGATTCAGAGTTTTGCCACAGATTTCTTATTCAGACTCAGAGAAGAGCTTAGTTTCTGATTCTTCCTCTGGGGGGGTTCTCTTTATCTAAGACTATTGCTAGAATGTGTCAGTGTTTTCAGTGGGAAAACACTGAGGTATCTCAATCCCTCAAAAAATACTATGGGTTGTTACAGAAGGACTTTCCAGAACCTACACCCATTCATCCAATCCTGTCTGCTTCAGAAGATGGGTCTTACTGCCTGCAATTTTCCTGATAGTCAGCCAGCTTTCCCTAAAATTGTAGATAGGATGTATAAAGTTCCTCACTCTTTCCAATTTGTATACACTATTCCCAAACTGGACCTGGCAGCTACAGCCTTAGTTGACTCCTCCACTGCAAAGCACTTAGTTAATTCCAATCCTACTCTTTCCAAGGAGGATGGGAAAATTATTGATAGGTATGGGAAAAAAGCGTATACTTCTGTAACTTTGAATTTCATAACTTTAAATTGTTAGGCTCATATGTTGAAGTTTACTCTGACATATCATGAAAGTATGAGGAATGTTTTATCTACATTTTTTCCTGTGAAATATAATCTTCTTAAATAACTTTGTTTCTTCTGTTGCACAGGTCACTACCCATTGTTTGTAGTGTGTGTGTGTGTATATGACTCTGTTGATACTTCTGCCAGGACTATTGCCACAGGTTTGTTTAGCTGCATTCTCAGAGCCTTCCAGATGATGTTAAAAATGATATTTTAAATTCTCCCTTGGATAGCGATTTAGTTTATGGCCCCTCTGCTGCAGAGGTGATCAACAAGTGTGATGAAAGGGGCAAGCCGATTCAGGGAATTTGTAAGATTTTTCAGCCCTCCTTTTCCAAATTGTTAAAAGGATTTTCTTTCTGTTTATCCAATTTTGGCAAAAACAGAATAAACAGTTATATCAGAATTTAGGTAAATGGATGTTTAAGAAGTGACAAGGAGGTTCCAAAAAGCATTCGCAAATCTCCCAAAACCAAGGACACGCCAAGTCTGAATGATTATTCAAGAGACCTTGTGACCCCCTCCCACTTTGACCCTCTTTCTCTTCTAGAAAGCCTGAATCTTCATTTTTCTCTTTGGTAACAGACTGTTTCAGACAAATGGGTTGGTTCTGAAAATCTTTTATCAGGGTTAAAGATGGCAATGGAAGGAAATTCCTCCTTTCCAGGGGTCAATCCTTATCCTGCCGATAAAACTATTTTGTTTCCACCTGTTTTTCATGACATGCTGTCCAAAGATTGATAAAACCAGTTCCTCCTTCCCAGCTGGGGAAGGGGTTTTATTCAAGGATGTTCCTAATCCCAAAGAAAGAAAATGCTTGAAGGCCAGTGCTGGATCTTTCTTTCCTAATCCTGTTTGAGATAGTGCCAAATTCAAAATGATGTAATTTCACCACCTATTGCCTCTTCTTGCTCTTTCAAGTTTCCTGTTAACACTAGAATTAAAAGATGCATCTGATTTAAATTTTCATTCTATCTTCAACTGTTGGGTTAGGATCTGATCCTTAGATCTGACTCGGCCGTTACTTTAGTTTGTGGCTGCCAAAAATCTCTCGAGCTCCTCCCTTACCCACAATGCACCAACCCCTAACATAGCCCAGATCTCGTTTGCCACGATTAAACACGGTTGGCTTCAGCTGCTGAGAAATTGGATGAAACAATACGTTTTTTTTCAATTTTCTATTTTTCTATAATAGTTTATCCAGTTCTTTTCTATAAATCCTCCCTCTTCTTACACTCAGTGTAGTCCATTTTTACCATTGTTGGAAGTTGTTCTTTTTTTCTCACTTCACACTAATTATTGTAATTCTTCGTACCATAGTTGATATTTCCTTCTGTTTTCCTATTGAAAAAAAAGACTTTTCCTCTTATTTCTTTTTTGTATTACATAGTCTAAGATGTCAGAAAAAGGTGCTTCTGGCTTTAAAAAGTGCCAAAAGTGAAGGCACAAGTTGCGTTTTTCTGATGCTCATTCATTATGCATTTATTGTTTGGGCCCAGATCACCTTCAAGTAGACTGTCAGATCTGCATTAAAAACTAATGTGTGCCATTGCAGACTGGAAAAATAAAAGTATTTTGAAAGGGTTATTCTCTACATCTTTATCCAAGGCAATTGCTGGAGCTCAGCCCCCCCCCCCCAGTCAAAAATTAAGGGGCCTTCCACTAAGTCTGCTAGACCTTCAGGATGCTAGACTAATTGCAAAAGAAGAAACAAATTGGATCAAAGGCTACTTATATTATAGCAGCGTTGGATCTGACAATGGCCTTCTCAGACCCAAGCTCTTTGGATCAGAGGCCCTTACCAAGAACTAGATACTCACCCAGTATTGATCCGGTACATTCCAGAGTACCTTTTCCTTTTATGGAAAGCTGGCATTTCTAAGTCCTCATCCTTAGCTTCCTCTTGTTCTTTCAGAAGTCTGACCGAAGCAGATGAGGACAGAATGACAAGGAAAGTTCTCCTGGTGCAGATACAGATGGAAATTCTCCTGGCTCCTACCCCTTCGGGTCATGAAGCCCTACTTCACACTACTCCATCTCTCTTGGCTCCTTCTACAATCCATCCACCTGTTTTGGAGCCCCTGGATCTAAGTATGCAAGGACAGTCTGGAATGGATCGTAATATATTTGTACCTTTGTCTCTGAGGATGTCTTTCAGCACTCTGGCTCCAACAGTTTCGGAGTCAGATGACTCTTGGGGCCAAAGCATCCCTGTTGGATCTGAGATGTTATAGCAGATTCTGAAGTTCTTTGAGCCATCTCGGCCCCTTGGAGCCTCTGCACAGGACAGCATGTCTCCGACCTCCACCTTGGGTGGATTGCCCTCAGGGAAAACAGAGCCAATGGGGTGTAACCATGGCTTCTTGGCTCCACTGGCTGATTTCTCCTCGGGGCATTCTGCCTTTAAGGTGGTGCAGAGTGTTTTCTTTGCTTTGGCAAGATGGACAGTCTCCCCCTCCCCCCAGATCTTCCCTCTGAATCCCAGACATCTCTGTTCCTTAGGCCATATCATTCTTCACCACAGGGACAGCCAGCTCAAAGTTTTCAGGCTACTCAGCAAGGTATTACAATCTGTTCTGATACTGCACCAGAGCATCCCACTGAGGAAGTCACTAGGAAGAGGAGGTACTTGGACTCCCCTCTGGATGCTGTCACAGAAGATACTGATTTCAATGAAGGAGAGTGGTTCCCCAAGATCACCACCTGAAGATGTCTCATTTGGAGACATTCTTGAGATCCTTAAGCAGAGGGGTGGTTGGTCCTCCGATAACCCTTCTCCAGAGGAATTGGTATTACTGGAGGCCTTTGAAGCTGGCTCATCCACCTTCTGGGTTACTTCACCCACTTGATCTCTAGATGGGCATGGAAGAAGCCTGACTCAGTTGAGCCAATCCCCAAAAGACCAGATCGGATTCTGGCTCCACCTGTAGGTAGGGAATTCTTGTTCAAAACGAGTGCCCATAGATGCTGTGGTCATGGCAGCAGCCACCAAAAAGGAACTTGCTGAGCAGAGTTCCTCTGTCCATCCGCATAACAGGAAGTCTAGGTGGTTGGACAGATTTGGGAAGCATGTGCATACTTCAGCAGACCTTGGCCCTCAGACCGCTGAACTACCCGGCACACTTTACAAGACTACAAAGAGACTTGATAGAGGAACTATCATATCCTTTTCTGGGACCACTACTGCTGAGACTCAGACTTCTGTGGCTTCACAGTTGACTACCCTACAATCTATTCCTAATTTGTCCATGAGGTATCCTGCATGCAGCTGAAGATGCCTCAAGAGTGGTGAGTTCAGGCATTTCCATCAGAAGGCATGCCTGGATGCTCTTGCATGATTTTGCAGAGCCTTTTAAGTCTTCATTCATCAATGCACACTAACTTTAGAGCCAAACAGTGAACTGCTGTCAAAGACACACTCTTCAGCTGTGAAAAACATGGAAAGACCCTCTCTGCAGTGGACATACATTTTTCAATTCCTCAAAGATCCTTTTCTAGGAATCAATGAGATGGTCAAAAAATGTGGCTGAGAAAGTCCTGGGGTTCTTTCCAAGATCCACATGGAGACAGTTCCCCCAGGAGCAGAGGAGGGAACTCGAATGGATGACGACACCTATGCAGCACAGGAGGCCTGCAGACGCAGGGTCCCAGAGATTCGTTCTCCAATAGACTCTACCAGTGACAACAGGCCTAGGTGTTCTTCTCTGGAAGCAATCGGGGGTCGATTATTTCTGCAACAGAGACACTGGCTACACATGACAAGAGGTTCACGGATGCACAGGATCATATCCAGAGGTTATATCATTCTCTTTTCCCTCACACTTCCTTCTGTATCAGACTTTCCCAATGTTTCACCCAGTTAGAGGAAAACAGCAGCAACAGAAATACAAAAGCTGCTATAAAACAGAGCCATCCGACAGGTGTCACCAGGCCAAACAGAATCTGGAACTCACTCAACATTCTTTTTAGTGCCAAAGAAAACAGGGGACTGGAAACCAATTTTGGATCTCAGCGACTTGAACAGATCAGTCCAACACACAAAGTTTTGGATGGTCATAGTTCAATCCATTCTGCCCTTTTTGGGCAAGGACTACTGGATGTGCTCAATAGACCTTCAGAATAAGTACTATCACATAAAAATGAACAGACAATCCAGAAGGTATTTACGCTTCCGACTGGGAGCCAGTTATTACCAGTTCAGAGCCATGCCCTTTTCCTCACCACAGCCCCCAGGGTGTTCACCAAATGCATGGCAGTGGTAGCAACTCACTTCAGACTGCAGGGATTCTGAGTGTTTCTATACTTAAATGACTGGCTCATTACTACCCCCACGAGGCATCTACTAAGTACTCCAGACTTGCTTCCATCTGGGAATAACCATAAATTACAAGCCTTATTTACAACCATCTTAAACATTGGAATTCACAGGAGCAGTTTTCAGCATGATATCACTGACAGCTTCTCTTCCTCTCTCGAGTGCGGACTATCAGATTCCAGGTCAGGAAGATAGTTCACAGTACCACGATTTCAGCCCAGTTGATTCTTGAAGCTCTGGGGTCAATGTCAGTGGCCATAATTTTAGTTCCTTTAGCAAGAGTTCATATGAGAATTCTTCAATGGATGCTAGCAACAACATTGTCAATTCTTTATCAGAGCATCTCAGCCCAAATAAGAATCACTCAGGCATGCACAATAACTTCAACTGTGGATTTGATCAGATCAGATTTTACAAGGCAGTCCCTTCATTCTCCCTCAGTGACCACAGATGCTTCCCAGATTAGGGGGGGCACTTCCTGGGGAAAACAGTTCAATGCACTTGGTCCCCCAAAGAGGCCAATACACATATCAGTGTCCTAGAAATGACAGTGGTGCTCTTAATGTTGCAGGCCTTCCAAGACTCTCTCCATTTCAGGACAATACTGATTCAGATGGACAATATGTCAGTAGCTTGATACATCAACAAAGAAGGGGGAACCAGGTCTTAGTCCTTGTGTCGAGAAGCCCTCAGAGTGAACCAATGGGTGATCTCTTCCAACCGCTTTCTGATAGCAATGCACTGAGCAGGTCCATTCTACTACCTCACAAGTGGTCTCTCAACATGAAAGTGGCAGAAATGATTTTCATTCAGTGGGGCCAGCCTTGCTGCAATCTTTTTGCATCTCCCCTAAACAGCAAATGCAGCAGCTTCTTTGCCCTGACCCCCCCCCCACCGGGGGAATCACCAAAGGATGTTCTGCTCCATAATTGGCCTCCCAGACTCCTCTGTGCCTATCCCCCAACTTCCCTAATTCCCAAATTTCTGCAGAAAGCTGCATAGTTGAAGAGTAAAGTAACCCTCATTGCACCTTACTGGCCTCAGCAGATTTGGCTCCCCTTCCTTAGGCCTCATCTTCTTTACCAACTTTGGATTCTAGACCCAATTCCAGACCTGCTGTCTCATCTGACAAGCATGACTCATTCAGACATCTCAAACCTCAAGCTTACAGCATGGTTTCTCCAATTCCTTTAATAGCCACGCAACTGATGCTCTCTTCCCCTGTCTATCATATACTTTTATCTTCCCATAAGGCTTCTACAAGAAAACTTTACAGAAGTAAATGGAAAAGGTTTGTTTTCTGGGTACATCAGAAACATATTGACCCTTTCTCAGCTCCTGTACAAAGTGTTCTTTAACTTTTGGCATTGATTTCTAATGAGGGAGCCAGCTTAGCAGCAATCTCTAACTTTTATGTTGAATTTGAGAATTCTTCCTTGGCTTCATCTAAGCTTTGAAAGGCTTTTTTGAGAGGCACTCTCCTGTTGAGACCTCCCTATAAAGATCCTACTCCACTATGGGATTTAAATTTGGTATTACAGGCCTTAATCCATTCTCCCTTGGAACCAGCAGCAAAATGTGATCTTAAATTCCTGACCTGGAAAACCATCTTTCTAGTGGCCATTACCTTGGCTAGAAGAATTTCAGAACTTCAAGCATTGTCCTCTAAACCTCCCTACTTGATTTTTCATTGGGATAGAGTAACATCATATACCAACCCTTCTATTCTTCCTAAGCTGGTGTCAGAATCTAATATCAATCAGTCCATTAATCTGCCAGTTTTCTTTCCTAAATTTTCAAACAAAGGTGAATATATATTGCATTTATTGGCTGCCCTCAGACAATTACATTTTCACGTACATAGAACAAAAGAAATTAGGAAGACAGATCAATTGTCTTCTTTGCTGATTCTAAATTGGGCAAATCAGTTGCAAAGGTAACTTCAGCCAGCTGGCTGACGGACTGCACATCATTTATCTACAACAAGTTGGGTCTATCCTTACCAAAACCTTTAAAAGCCCATTCAACTAGGTCCATAGCAACTTCTTCAGTGTTTCTCACTAGAGCTTCCATGGACGACAAATGTGCAGCTGCAACCTGGGCCAATCCTCATACTGTTATTATTCATTACAAACTGGATCTGGTCTCAAGAGGAAGAGCAGCTTTTGGCTCTACTGTGCTCAGGAATATCCTTTCTTAGAGTCCACCTGGGATTCTAGGTAGCTGGGGACTCTTTCCCAACAATTGAAGATACCTCGTACAATGAAAATTGATAACATCAGATAATGAAGTTACATACTCACCATAACATTCCATTTCTGTTGTCCATTTTCATTCTTCTTCAACTTCCCACCCACCACTCCCAACTTTTTTCACAGTTGATTTCTGGAAGAAAGAGGGCTTATAAGGACACCACTGTCCATCATGTTGAGCTCCAGGTATGGTTTCTTCTATCAGGAATATTATATTAGTACTTCCTACTATATGTAAACCAGCAAACAAGATATGGGGTATGTTAGGGGGTTGACACATTACAGGTAAGGGAGAGCTCAGGAGATTTTTGGTGGCCATGAGCTAAAGTAATGGCTGAGTCGGATCCGAGGATCAGATGCAAACCCAACAGTTGAAGAAGAATGAAAATGGACAACACAGATGGAACATTACTGTGAGCACATGACTTCTTTTTATCTTCACATTCCTATTCATCCAGACTACAGACATTTCTTAATGTTTTGTGAACTGGATCACATTATCAATTCTCTGTATTATTCTTTGGATTATCCACTGCGGTGGTGGTACTGCAGTAGCATTGTCACCTCACAGTTAAGACGTTGTCCCATTCGATTTTCAGCTAGAGTGTCTTCTGTGTGGAGACAACATGAATGGGTGTACTTTTGTTGAAGGTTGTGCGTCAGGGCCGGCAACTCGGCATGTAAAAATCTACTGCCAATCATTAGCAGACCGGAGTTCCGCTGTGGTGACCCCTAACCGGGAAAAGCCAAAAGACACAACAACAACAACCCTTTGGACTATCCACTGGACCACGAGTGTTCACAAAGTGTCTGTCTTCAGTTATAGCTCATTGCAGGATACAGGTTATCCACATTTTCCCACATTTAGATGACTTGCTTATCTTTCCAGAGTATTTTTCAAAATGTCAGGACTCTATCTCTTGGATGAGAGATCTCTTGCACAAGCTGGGATTCCAAGACAACATTCAAAAGTCTTTCTTGACTCCTTCACACAGGATTGTGTTCCTCAGATATCAACTAGACACCTCATTTTAAACAGCCTTTCTTCCACAGGAAAAAAATAGATCTTTGTTTAGATCTATTCAAAGGTTTTCCACTCAGACTTCAGTCACTTCAAGGGAATACCTCAGGATTTTGGGTCTCATGGCATCTATGATTCTCATGAAACACTTGATAAGTCTTCACATAAAAATGATACAGTGGTATTGAAAATCTCTTTGGTCCCAGCATCAACACCCTTTACCTTTTCAGATCCCAGTACTGGGATTTTTCAGAAGAAAAATCACTTGGTGGAGAGAGCAGATATCCTTAAATCAAGGTCTCCCCTTCCCCCTCCCTAATCCAAAGCAGTCAGTCACCACAGCTGCTTCAGACTTTGCTTAAGGAGCAGTTTCAGGAGGATAAAAGTGCAGGAGATATTGGACACCAAGGAGAAATGTAAACACATAAATATCAAGGAGATGCAGTCAAGTCTCTGAACCATCTTTGGTCCCTGGGACCTCTTCAAGTTGTTACAGACAATACCATAGTGATGTGGTACGTCAACAAGTAAGGGGGAACCAGGTCATGCCCCCTTTACAGACTAGCCATGTTAGCTTGGGATACAGTTTCACAGCACAGTCTCACTCTACAGACATCCCACATTCCATCAGAGCAAAACTGTCTGGCAGACAAACTGAACAGGACCGGGGCAGACCCTCACAAATGGAAACTATATCCAGGGGTCTTACAGGAACTGATCTATCTATGGAGAGTTTCTCAAGTAGACATCTTTACCTCCTCTTGGAACAATTATCTAGCAAAAGTCTGTTCTGGGACTCTATGTAAGAAGGCCTGGAAGACATATGCCTTACCTTTTCTTTTCTCTTGATAGGAATGTTCCTGTAGGCCTTTCTAACAATATCCATGATACTTCTGAAGATTCAGAAGGAATCCCCAAGATCATTGTGGCTCTCTCTGTTCATATGGAAATGGTCACGGACAGTTACCACAAGCTTCCTCACAGAATAGATCTACTGACACAAGAACAGGGTGTTTGATACATCCCAATATCAATCATCTTCAGTTGACTGCCCGGATGGTAATGTCTTAATTCCTTTTAGGCACCTGTTTTGGGAAGACATGCAAAAGATATTAAGGAGGCAAGAAAGCATGCGAATGGCACAATGGTGCAGCAGTAGTGTTGTTACTTCTCAGCAAGAGGTTCTCCAGTTCGATTCTCGGCTGGGGTGCCTTCTGTGCAGAGTCTGCATGTCCTCCCTGCATTCGTGTGGGTTTCCTCCGGGTGCTCCAGTTTCCTCCCATGTTGTAAAGACATGCATCTGGAGTGTTTCTCCCCAGGCCTCCACTGAAAATTGGCTTTGTTCCAAGTCGGACTCTCCCAGTAAATAAATGTTAAATAAATAAATAAATAATTATAGAAAATCATATATTAGCAAATGGAAACGGTTTTCTTGTTGGTGTCAACCACATAACCAGCACCCATTCAGCGTTAGTTGTTCTATGGTTTTATAATATTTCTGAGAGTTACTATTCTATTGACTTTTTTATTCCTCTGTCAAGGTAATTTATCAGACATTTCAGCATGTCTGCCCATGGATCCTCCTCTTTCAAGGCAGTCATGTTTCAAAATGTTCTTGAAAAGGGTTTTGTATAAGAGGCCTCCAAGTAAACAGGTGGCCCACTATGGGATCTTAAATTTTGTGTTAGATATACTAACACTTGCTCCATTTGAACCAGTTAATCTGGCTGACGTGAGGTTTTTAAAATGCAAAATATTTTTATTGATTGCTCTGACCTCTGCAAGAAGGGTATCTGGTTTCAAGCTCTTATAGTGAGTCAATCCTACCTCCTTTTCCACATGGACAGAGTTTCTTTGAGATATAATCCTTCTTTATGCCTAAGTGGTATCTGAGTTTACTTTAAGTCAAACTATCAGTCTCCATGTTTCTTTCCTAAACCTGTAAATGAGGGAGAAAGGGTACTCCACATGTTGGATGTCCACAGACAATTCAGGTACTACCTTGCTGGAACTAAATCTTTCAGATCATTGGATCAATTGTTCATTTCTTGTGAAGGTCAGAAGAATGGGCAACCAGTGTCAAAACAGACCAATTCCAAATGGTTGTCTAAAGCTATTACCTTTTGTTCTACTCACCATGACAAATCTATTCTAGGCAGTTTCAAGGCCCACTCTACAATGACCTTGGTTTCTTCCATGACTTATTGGAAAGGGTTGGATTCTAGAAGCAGCTACTATGTTTTCTGTAGATACTTTTACAAACTGCTATAAGCCATATTCTTTTTCTAGGTCTAGATCATGCTTTGCTAGGAGCATTCTCCAGGGGCTTCTGGACACGTCTCCTTCCACTTCCCAAATATAGTTAGCTATGGTAATCTATCCATATAGCTAAGGCTACTGCAGCAGTGATCAAGATGAAGAACATAGTACAGTTATATAAGTTGAACTTACCATAGCAGATGTTCAAATGATCACTGCTGCAGTATCAGCTCCCTCTCTTCACCTCTTTGTTTTTTTTTGTTTTTTTTTTTATGCCAACGTGTGGATATTTAGTTTTTGTTATTCTTAGCTTTGTCCTTTCAGGGCTCAGCCTCTCTCTCTCTCTGCTGACAGGAAATCTCTAAAGGGCTTCATGCTCAGTTTAGGCACTTGGAAGGTGCCCTGAAGTTTGGCAGGATATAACCCCTATAGCTAAGGTTACTGCAGCAGTTATCATTTGAATATCTACTGTCATAAGTTCAACTTACATAACTGTAGTTTGCTTCAGTCAGAACGTCATGATGGAAGATAATGTTCTTTGAAAATAATACTACATTTAAATGGAAAATACCAGATTCTGCACTGTGTGAAGACAAAAGCTCTTTGGTGGTGACCTTAGCTATTCCTCTCAGAAACTCCATTTTATCAATGTCTCTAATTTATTATTGATGAAGGCTTTAAGCTCTTGTCATTACCTAAAGTCTACTTTTTTTCAGTGGCACATTTATTCGGTCTTATACTCTGAGAGACAGTATTTCTTCTATGGGATATTAATACTGGAAAAAAAATATTATTGTTTCTCACAGCTCTACTTATTTAGAAGAGTCAAATGTCATGCCTTGGAAGACATTGATTCTAGAGGCAGTTACACTATCCAGGTGACTGCAGAATACCTGAAGCATGTAATGTGCTGCAATTTCATTCTGCCAATATGAATGAGCTTCCACTTTACAATGATCACAAAGTCATAAACAAGGTTAACTCATTTTCAAATACTAAGTGATTCACATTTATAATTGCTAGTTTTTTATTTCATTTTTACACTGTGAGAAAATTATAAGTCCCTGTTTATAGAGAAGGTTGTTCTTTGAGCTAACACAATGCGGTTTACTGAGTACCTGGTATGACTATACAAAAATCAGTTTCCTTTGTGATCGATCAAAAACAAAATTTCAATCACTTGATTTAATAACTGAATTGAGGGCTAGAAAAAGTCAACAGCTCTCCTATACTTGACTTAATCATGGAGTATATAGCTCAAAAACGTCAGAAAATACAGCAGATCGTGTGAACTAATTTGCCAAGGGGATGCATAGAAGAAGGAAGAGTTCAGCCAGTAAGTGACAACTTTACAGATTGATGCCAAGATGTGCATTATTAAACTGATGTATTCTATGCCTCAACCTCACTGAACTATGAACGTGAACTGAAACTGAACACAACCACAGTCATACATGGAACAAAGATAGGGTCTTGTGACTGATGATTTAGAAAACTATAGTCCTGAAATATGGAGGTCAGTCTATACTGGGCTGCAATCTAATCTAAGCAGGTCTACCAGTATCCAATTATCTAGTAAGGACATCATTAGCACCTTAGCTGACTTACCATTAACATCAGACAGGGGATAAAAAAAACTCCTCCGAGGAGGCAGACCTAAAAAAAAAAAATGAAGTGGAAGAAACTAGAAGCTTCTTTAAAAATGGAATCCTGCAACCATGTAATGGCTTTCAGTAAGCTTGCCATAGTCTAGTAAAATGTCCTTTCATTCCATGGCTTAAATACTGGAGCATAAAAATGGAACACTGGCAAATAGGTCTTGTGGGTTTATTACGAGGATGGACAACATTGAAAAAAATATATAATGTTCAGGGGTAGCACATTCAACAGTAGGAAAGCAAACAGAGTAGTATACACTGAAGGGTTGCATAGAATGTACTAGATACCAATATGATCATTTCCAGTTAGCTTTAACAATGCTCTAATTTACCCATCCTAATCAGGATTCTCAGTACCACCAATGCACAATAGTCAGTTCTAGAACAAACTAGGGCTAGGTTATTAGTTAGAAACTTGCAAGTGATGCATCCTCAGACATTTTTCCACTGGGTGACAATCCTTCATGGCTACTACCAAAGGAATTAAAAATGAATGCTGAAACAAAGGACACAGATGTACAATCACTCATAGATGCCTTCAGTGTGCCACGGTCAAAGGATAGTAAAGTAAATCCTTTTAAAGGCAGCTTTTGTCTAATGTGTACTGTGTCAGCCATTGCTCCTTTGCCAACATCTGGCCTAAGCCAGAAGCCAAATAAACACGGATTTTAGTCATAAGACATGTTACTGGACTTATCAAAGAACATACCTGATGATGAAATATAATACCATTATACAAACTGTATTTCTTAAACATTAAATATCTAGCAGAGAGCTTAAAAATGTAATAATTGTTAGATCTAGTGTTTTATCAGCAGCTAGTTTTAGTTCAACCATTATTTTTTTTTTAATTCACATTTGTTACGTTTATGAAACGCGTTAGTTGAATCTCTTAGTAACATAAACATTCACTAATGTGTTGTGACAGCCTCCACCTGCACTGCCACATTTAGCCACTTAAACCTCTCTGCTTGTTTTACAGGTATAATGGGACTGAACCCAAAACGTTCTAATAAAATGTTTGAGGCTCAGCACTGGACCTACAGTGGATATAAAAAGTGTACACACCCCTGTTAAAATGCCAGGTTTTTGTGATATAAAAAATGAGACCACAATAAATCATTTCAAAACTTTTCCCACCTTTAATGTGACCTATAACCTGCACAATTCATTTGAAAAACAAATCTGTTAGGGGAAAAATATAAAAAATAAAGAATGTACATAAGTGTGCATACTCTTAAATTAATACTTTGTTGAAGCACCTTTTGATGTAATTACAACAGTCAGTCTTCCTGGGTAGAAGTCTATCAGCATGGCACATCTTGACTTGTCAATATTTGCCCACTCTTCCTTGCAAAAGTGCTCCAAATCTGTCAGATTGCGAGGGCATCTCTTGTGCACAGCCCTCTTCAGGTCACCCCACAGATGTTCTATTGGATTTAGGTCTGAGCTGTGGCTGGGCCATTCCAAAACTTTAATTTTCTTCTGGTGAAACCATTCTTTTGTTGATTTGGATGTATGGTTGGGGTCATTGTCATGTTGAAAGGTGAAATTCCTTTTCATATTCAGCTTTCTAGCAGATGCCTGAAGGTTTTAGGCCAAAAGTGACTAGTATTTGGAACTGCTAATAATTCCGTCTACCTTCACTAAAGCCCCAGTTCCAGCTGAAGAAAATCAACCCCAAAGCATGATACTGCCACCACCATGCTTCACCGTGGGGATGGTGTTCTTTTGGTGATGCAAAGTGTTGTTTTTGCGCCAAATGTTCCTTTTGGAATTGTGGCCAAAACATTCAGCCTTGGTCTCATCAGACCATAACACATTTTCCCACATGCTTTTGGGAGACTTGATGTATTGCTTTGCAAATTTTAGCCGGGTCTGGATGTTTTTCTGTGTAGGAAAAGGCTTCCGTCTTGCAACCCCACCCCAGAGTCCAGACATATGGAGAATATGGGAGATTATTGTCACATGTGGTACACAACCAGTACTTGCCAGAAATACCTGCAGCTCCTTCATTGTTGCTGTAGGCCTTTTAACAGCCTCCCTGACCAGTTTTTGTCTTGTCTTTTCATCATTTTTGGAGGAATGTCCAGTTCTTTGCAACATTATTGTTGCCCCATATTTTATCCACTTTTTGATGACTGTCTTCACTGTGTTCCATGGTATATCCAATGCTGTGGACAATTTTTTGTACCCTTCTTCTGACTTATACCTTTCAACACTGAGATTCCTTTGATGCTTTATAAGCTCTCTGCGAACCATGGCTTTTGCTGTAGCAAGCAACTGAGTAAATGTCATGAAAATCCTACTAGGACAGCTGAACTTTATTTGGGGTTAATAAGAGTCTCTTTAATTGATGGCAGGAGTGTATCCAAAAAGACTGAATGTTGTAATTAAATCAAAAGGTGCTTCAATAAAAGTATTAGTTTAAGGATGTGCACACTTATGCAGCCAGCTTATTGTATGCTTTTATTTTTTATATCCCCCCCCACAGATTTGTTTTTCAATTGAATTGTACAGGTTATAGGTCACATTAAAGGTGGGAAAAGTTTTGAAATGATTTATTGTGGTCTCATTTTTTTAATATCACAAAAACCTGGCATTTTAACAGGGGTATGTGATCATGAAAGGGTTTGCATCAAGATCTAAGGATGTAATGGTGCCCCTCTACTCTTCCCTCATCAGACCCATTATTGAGTACAATGCACCAATTGGAATGTACCTGGCTAGACATCTCCAGCAGCTGGAGAGACCACAAAGGTACCTAACCAAGAGGATTACTGGCCTCAAACAGTTGCCCTATGCAGCACAATTGAAAAAGCTAAGACTGTTCTCTGTTGCATACCGCTTTCTCAGAGGCGATCTCTGTCTAACGTACAGAGCCATGTCCAACCCAGAATTGTTGAACATGCTCCATCTTAGCAAAACCAAATCTACTCAAGCTACACGCTCTAGGGATATAAACCTCAACACAACAATGAATAGAACATGCTGGAGGGATAGATTCCCTTTGCAGAGACTTCCCTTACTATGGAACAGGGTCCCGATCTACATAAGACAGAGCCCCTCACTATCTCTCTTCAAGAGGAACCTTGATGAGTGGATGGGTAACAGAAAGTTCACACCGGGGATCACACCAACAGCACTACTAGATAGGGGCCAAGGGTACTAGCTGCTAGTACAAGGGTCTAGGGAACTACTAAAGGGGCGGTGAATACTGCACAACGTGGCTGGGCTAATATATGCCTTCGGGCAGATAGCTCAGTACCAAACTATGAACACTTTTTATATCCACTGTATATCAATGTATCTGCATCAACTACAAGTTCTACACTGATAGGTACCTGTGGGCTTATCTGAATAACTTAGAAGTCGGGGAGCTTTACTGGCAGCTGAGGCTTCCTACTGATAAACCACCAGGTTTTAATGACAGTGTAAATGCTATTTTTTAAAATATTTACAAACTATTTAATGCTTTTAAAAAGACATTTTATACTGGTTTTACTTTGTCATTTGACCTATTTGACTTCTGCTCGATTCTCAGGTAATCATTAATCATGTTTTCAGACTCATTACATTAATGAGTGCATTTCTGATATTTCATAATTGAAGTTCCATTTAGTTTAGGAATGAAACTGCTTAACAATGTCATTTTTTATTTTAATAAAATGCATTGTATACATATGGTTATTACATGTTATGGTTTAGTATTTGTTAAATACTGTTTTTAGTACACCAGATGACAGACCAATGCAACTACTAATGAACAAACATTTATGGAAACTCAGCTACTTTCTCATAGTTTTAAAGTCTACATCTGTTTTCGGAACTTGTTGAAAAACATAACATCATTTTGTGGTACCTTTATTTCTGTTTAAGTGAAAATTACAAGGATGATAGAACAGAGACTTCCAACATGGCTACACATTAATCAATAAGTTGATTAGAGTTTTCCTAGGGTGAAAACAGCCAGCAAAACTCATTTATCTAGGTAAAATTCAATTACTGGTTAGTCACTGCTCTGCCTGGAAGTCAACACAAAAGAAATCTAGAGAAAGAAAAAAAAATCAACTAGAAAAAAATAACTCTGATGGAGAAAATAGCCTTCCTGCTGTTCAGCAAAAAGTTCAGGTTTCAGTAAGACTGGTTAAATATAAGGCTTTTCGGGAACTAGTTCGAAAAACAGTGGGGTTAGAAGGCAGAGCAGAGAGCGAAAACGTGAAATGTTCTACTGTACTAGAGGAAATGGAAGGTGCATATTGAATTAATTTTATGAAAGTGCAAATAAGCAACTGGACTGCTTTTCCACAGCAGGGTTTGTCAATTGAAACGTTAACAGAAAACAGAAAATGGTATTGTAAGAATATGGGAACCTAAGACTAGAAAAATAAGCAGAGACCTTACAGAGGCATTTCAGAAATTCCATGAAAACCTGTATAGAACAAAGGAATGGGGAAACCAAGGTCAGACTTAACGTATACCAAGATTAGAGGAAGATGAGATTCGAGAATTAATAGCCAAGTCGGAAGGGGGTGAGATGAAGATGGTGATGTCAAATTAATCACCTGGGATGTCTCCAGGGGCAGATGGTATTCCTGTGAAAGTTAGGAAACAGAGAATACAGCATGAACATTTGAAAAATACCTGTTCCCTTTCATCAAGTTATATTTCATTTGTTCACCATACTCTAAACTTTAGGAGTTATGGTTTGAATATGAAACATCTAGCTAAATATGGCTCATAATGAGCCAAAAATTTTGAACATTTTAGTTTAAGTGTCTTGTTCCTGAAAGTACTTTTTGGGTTACTTCATACCCTTCCCTCAACGGAGCGGTTTACCATGGAGAGGATACATATTTTATACAAAAAGAAAATCGCTCAGTTCCCAGGAACTCGCCCATTGCTAAAAAAACAAGGTACTGTGAATAATGTACATTCCCAGGTTACTCATTTAGGGGTCTTAGACCCAAATGTTAATAACCATTCTTTAGTTGAACAGACTCATTTTTCTACATTAAATGAAGACATTTCTAACAAATATTGTAACCTGGTGAATAAGAATTTTAATTTTCAAGACCTCAGAAATGTAACTGGTGAGAAAGTTACTCACCCTTCCTCTAATGTTGTTGCTTACAATTCTTTGAAAGAATTGATATTTGCTTTTGAAAAGAAACTTTACAAGTTCAAAACATTACAAATTGAAGGTTTTTATATTTTTGAATGTATTCGTTTAAAAATTGTACTGCAAGGTTTGCGGGTGTTTAAATTCCCTTTTGGCTTATATTATGATGCAGAAATGGTTCATGATTTTACTAACCTGTTTGACAAATGGGGTTTGGAGCTAATAGAAAAAGTATTGTATTAGCAGGAGAAAATGAAGGTGAAGATTGAAAAAGAGTTAGATGTTATGAACAATAGTATATTACAAGATCTTTTGTTTTTCCCATTATGAGGGATTGTATGTAAAAGTTATTAACAGAGTAGAGAGTAAATGCAATGTATAATTCCAAAAGAAAAAAAGAAAATTAAATTGCGATAAGCGCCATTATGAATTTCATGAGGTTTACCCCACTAACAAAATTTACTTAGAAAATAGGATTATGGAGGTAGGGACTGAGGTAGATAATGAGGATTTAATGCAGGCTGACATATGATTGTGGTGACACTGATGGAGGATATAGGGACACAGAAGAAAATGATGGTCCAAATATGGGGGATTTTCCAGGGCCCAGGCGCTCGAAAAGAATATCCAGCAGGAATTTGTACAATCAGGGGAATCCCTGGAAAGGATTCAGCAATCGAGGGAGGGGCAGAGCCTACCCTTAAGTACTGAGGAGTCACAAATTTTGTACTCTCTTTATGGTCTTAATCTTTATAATTATACATAGGAAATCAAGGAATTTTTTTACTTTAATTTGTAAGGGATTCAAGTTTTTTTTCCACCCAGGTACCGGGATTTAGCTGAAGTTATGGCAGACATACATTTATACACCAGAAAACTAAATTTTCAGCTAATATTTCCTGAGATTCAAAATGGACCTGCGGTCCCATTTACTAATGGAAACACTAACCTAAAAATGGGCATTAAGAAAAATAATATGTATAATCCACCTCTTCACCCTTTGATAAATATTTCTGAAAAAGCAGTAAAGGAAGACATTTATGATTTATGGGCAGAAGAAAAGAAATTCTATTCTAACTTGAATATTCAAGAAAGGAACTTAATGAAAGAATTGAGAGGTAACAGGAGCTTTAGGATTATGGCTCTAGACAAAGGAGGTGGGGTAGTTGTATTTTACACTGAGGATTATATTAACGCTATGCAGGGTTTGTTATTTGATGAGAATTATCTTCCAGTTTCTAGAAATCAAATTAACATTGCTTATCAGTGGATAGATAGTTATCTTGAAGAATACCTCCTTGAACAGAGAATTACCTTAGACACATACAGTTTTCTAGTTAACACCCACCCCAAAATCCCAGTCTTTTTTGGGATACCCAAAATTCATAAAAATGTGGTATCTCCACCTTTTAGACCCATTATGGCAGCTTGTGGGTCCAAAACGCACAATTTGACTGTGTATGTGGATAAAACATGTCAGCACATTTTGGAAGGTATTCCACATATTCTTCAAAGATTCTTGGGATTTTTTGGGACAGTTGAAACAAGAATTCTGGTCCAAGGAGATTAGCTTTTTAACTACTGATGTCCAGGATTTATTCACCTGTATCCCTAGGGACGAGGGGATGGAGCTATTTGAAGACACATTGGTAACATGTTCTAATTTAGATTCTGGAGATCTTCAGCTCATTTGTGAAATCATGACTCATGTATTGGGTAACAACTACATATTTTTTGAGGGAGAGCATTACCAGCAAATCAGAGGGGTTGCCATGGGAGCAGCATGTGCACCCCTATATGCCAACATGGTTTTGCTGGAATAGGAAGTACAGCATGACTTCAATAGTAGGTTACAGGGGGATATATTATTATATCTTAGATTCCTGGATGATATTTTTATTTTATGGAAAGGGAGACAGGAAGACATACCCCAATTTATGGAGTACTTAAACAACAGTACCAACTTTTTTAAGGTTCACTCATGAATTTAGGAAAACAGATATTAGCTTCCTTGATGTGAAGATTACTAAGACCACCAGTGGCTTTAAATCTAATGTGTACTGCAAGCACACTTTTTGTAACAGTTACCTTCATTACCATAGCCACCACCCCCATAAACAGAAAAAAAAGCATTGTGAAGGGGCATGGTATTAGAGTGGCTAGAATGACTTCAGAGAAGGAAGATGTTATAGTAGAGCTTATTTTTTTAAAAACTTTATTTTTTGAAAGAGGATATCCATCTCATGTGGTTGAACCTATTATTAAAGATATTATTGACTAATGGGGAATTAAATATAAACCCCTTTTGAGTTGCGGGGATGTTAGGACAAGGCCCGGGGGGGGGGGATCAACAAGATCTTGGATCAGGAAATATTGTAGGTGAATTGACTGCTGAATCCCCCATTTATACAGGGACCAAGAATTTCAAGCAGGCATGTATTGTTCAATACAGCCCCTTATCAAACAGAGTCAAGCAAATCATACATAAAAATTGGGGAATTTTTAAGACTAACAGTGAAATCTTCAATAAGGTAGGTGAGAGGCCTGTTTTTCTATGAAAGTGGGCAATAACATTAAGTTAAATTTAGAAAAAAATAAGGTAAGTCAGGTTAACATTGAGGAAAATAGCAAACCATGTGGGAGGTGTTCCCAATGTGGGTACATTTTTCAGGGGTCTTCTATCACATTAAGTAACAGGATAGGCAGTGTCTTACGTTTTAGAAAAGGGAATTGCTATACCAGCAGAATAGTTTATATTGCATTATGCAACACCTGTCCAGGGTTTTATATTGAGAAGACCGAGAGGGCCCTGAGATGCAGGATTTATGAGCACTTATACGAAATTCAAAATAAGAAAGAGACTAACGTTCTTTACAGGCATAGCTTGGACTGCTTTGGATACACAGGTTTTACATTTGGTATTGTGGATGTGGTCAACCTGGATGCAAGGGGTGGAGATTGGAAGAATTATTTATGCAAAAAAGAACTAATTTGGCAGCTTAGATTGGCTGCCAACTTCCTTCCAGGGTTGAATGACCATTTATCCATCTTCCCAGTACTAAAGGAAAAAGCTAACAAAATTAACAAAAATAAAAATATTTGAAGTATTCAGTATGCACTAATGAGTGAATAATTGTATATGTTTCAGTGCATAATAAACCACAGGGGTATATTTTTATGTATGTTTAAAACACCAATATTTTATATTTTTATACATTTATACATTCAAAATTTAACGCAGAAGTGGTGTCATAATATATATCTGTATATTTTGGGAATACAGTATGTGTTTTATATTTTATACTTGTTGTAGGCACGTATACAATTTTCTTATAGGAAGTGGAAATTCTGAGATTTTTTTTAAGAAAACAGGATTTTACTGAATTGATTAATTGGTAATATAATTTATTGCATCAGTTTAGAAAATGTAGTTATGCACCTACTCTGATTTGTGTAATATGTACTTTTACTCAATATATGCAGTGTATATCAAGTAAACGAAAAACACAGAATCATATAAGGTAACTGATACATTTACCAGTTTTGTATTAAACATCAAGGTCAAAAATCACTGTTGTAAAACAGGATGTCGATTACATACTTAAACACAAACAGTACTATTGTAAGAAACATTTACCTGAACAAAGCATATTCGGAAGCTCAGATTTAAAGATTACACCATTATTGTGAATTTCCCATTTAAACAAAAAGAAGGGCATCATAATTTTATGGAGAAGTAAGATGATTATACTCAAAACTATCTTTTCTTCTAGTAACAACAAAATTTGCTATGTTGTTAACAGAATTTTAAAGCAGATTGCTTAGATTAGCAAAGGTGTACTGGCTATAAGGAACTGCAGTTTGTAAGAAAATGGCTTGCTATGTTATTAGATAATCTAAATGGTAGTCTTATTTAGGGATGATTTTTTTAACTGTGTACCAAGTTCATAGGTAGGTACTAGGCTATTGGCTCTAGGGCCTATATAAGCCTAGCCAAAAAGGTACCCTGGCTTTCGCCACCCAAGAAAATTATTTTCCTGTGCCCCTGTCGAGCAGAGTCACAGAAGTGATCCCCGGGGTGAATTTCCTATTTCCCATCCAATCATCAAGATTTTTCTTGAAGAGTGCTAAAGAGGAGCTTTGTTTGATATAGATAGGTAGTTTGTTCCAGACTATGGGAAGTATCTGGGACAGGAATCTATCCCTCCAGCATGTTCTGTTTATTGTGGTGACATGGTTTAGGTTCCTAGAGTGTGTAGCTCGTAGGGATTGGGATTTCTTTAAGTGGAGCATGTCCAACAGCTCTGGGTTTGACATAACTTTGTATGTTAGGCAGAGATCACCTCTGAGTAGGTGATATGCGACGGAGTAAAGATGGAGTTTTTTAAGATGGTCTGCGTAGGGCATCTGTTTGAGGCCAGTAATCCTCTTTGTGTGGTATTTTTGCGACCTTTCCAGTTGTTCTGGATGTCTTGTGAGGTTCATACCAAAAGGGGCATTGTACTCAATAATGGGTCTAATGAGTGATGAGTAGAGGGGAACAATGACCTTATTTCCTGGATGAAAAGCCTTTTGTGATAAGGTGTGCCACGTGGAAGGATTTCCTGACTACTGTGGCGATGTGATTATCAAAGGCGAGACTACTGTCCACCTGTGTCCCAAGGACTCTTACCACACTTTCAGTGTTAATTAGACTACCACCTATGTGGTAGCTCATGGGTACAGAGATTTTACCAAAGGGGATGACAATGCACTTTTTGGCATTGAGCTTGAGGCCGTGGCTTTGACACCAGGTACCTGTCTCAGTGAGGTCCTTTTGTAGGATGTCCACATCGTTAGGAGTTTCAATTATGACTCCTAGTTTGCAGTCATCTGTGAACTTCATTAGCCAAAGACCTTCTGTTTTAGCCTGTACTTCAGAAAAGTAGATAGCAAACAGGAGAGGACACAGGACTGAACCCTGTGGTACTCCACTTGTCACTGGTCTGAAGTCAGATTTGGAGTCTGCTACTTTCACAGTGTGGGTTCTGTCAGTGAACCAGTTGGCAACCCATCTTGTGACATACAGATTTATACCTAGTTTAGTGAGTTTATCTATAATTCCAGTGTGGGGGGGTGGTGTCAAAAGCCTTGGCGAGATCTAGATAGGCTGTGTGAACCACCTTACCCTCATCTACGGCTTTAGGAGACATGATCTTCCTTTTACAAACCTGAACTGGGTGGGGTCCAGAGTATGGAAATTACCAATGTCTTTGTTTATAAGTTCCATGATGACAGGTTCCATGGCCTTGCAGACCAGGCTCGTTAGGCTAATGGGGCGGTAGTTCCCGGGGTCCGTGGTGGCTCCCCCTTTGTGGAGTGGGATAACAGTCACTGTGCACCATTCAGTGGGCCAAAACCTGAGGTGAAGCTATGACTGAACATGCTGCTTAGGTGGGGTGCCAGTTCATTCTGTAGTTCATGTAGAACATAGCCTGGGATGTTATCAGACCCCATGGATGCTGTGTTCTTGGCTTTGGAGAGTGTGGTTTTTACCTGTGCAGACAGTGATTACAGGAACTTTGCATTCTTCCGGTATAGAGATGGGCCCTTTAGGGGGTGAGAGGGGGGGTAAAGTCAGCACTGAACCTATCTGCCAGGATGTTGGCAATATCAGTTGTTTCTGTATATTTAGTGCCATTGTGATATAACTCAGAGCAGATCTGAGTGTTGCCATTGAGATTCTTGACATAGCTATAGAAAGCTGTGTGGTTGTCTTTAGAATCTGTGGCAATTTTGTTTTCGTAACTAGCTTTGGAGGATTTTATGAGGGATCTCAGTTTCTTACTGAGGCTGACCAGGGAGTTCCTCCAATCATGGGATTTTACTCTTTTTTGCAACAGTTTCTTTCTTCTGTTGTAGAGTTTGTTTATGGCAGGGGACCACCAGACTGGCTTCCTTTTTTTGGAGGATAGCATCTTGATTCTTTTAGGGATAGCACGATCCATGCACTCGTTTAAGTGTTTATAAAGTTCATTTGTGTAGGATTCAGCAGTTGTACCTCTATTGTCCGTCTGCATGGGTGTCGTGAAGTTTGCCACTTCTGTCTTAAGAAGCATGAAGTTGGCTTTGGAGAAATTTTTTACAGTGGTTTCCCTAATGGGGGGTGGGGCGGGATGTGGATGTCTAGGGTGATTAGCTTGTGGTCGGATCTGACCAATGAGGAATTGACCTCTGGTGTGGAACACCGGTCACCCATGTTGGTAATGACCAGGTCTAGGATATTGCTACCCCTGGTGGGGGTATGGATAAGATGATCCAAGGCATTGGAATTTATGAATTCTAGAAAACGTTGAGCAAAAGAGTTGGTACATGAGTAGTTTTCCCAGTTAATGGTGGGGTAGTTGAAATCACCCATTATTAGGGTGTTGGGTTGTACCCTAATATATTCCAGTGTATTAAGAAATGAGGAGTGGGAATCCTGGGTTATGGTGGGGGATCTGAAGCAAGTTACAATTTGGATTGCAGTCTTGCCCAGAGTTAGTTGCACTTGGATAATCTCAGATGCATTATGCTGAGCAATTAGCTTGGAGGTGTGGATATCCTTAATTAATATGGACACGCCTCCGCCTTTAGTGTTTCGGTCCAGGTTAGGTGGCCGAAAGGTGTGGTATGATTTATAGCCTGGTAATGCAGGAGTGCTCTCTGGAGCCTTGAACCAGGTCTCTGTCACTGCACAGATTGTCAATGTTCTCCATTTTAATGAGTGCCTTGAGTGAATGCATTTTTCAGGTTTAGACTTCTAGCACTGAGTAACATTACCCTCAGATTTTGCTTGCTTGTACCTGTTATGTTGGTGAATTTGTCATTTGAACCTTGCCTAAAAAAGGCACTATAGGGGTGGCAAGAGCCTTAGCCAGTATCCAGAATCCCAAGGGTGACAGGTGCAGACCATGTCTTGCAAAGCATCATGGTCTGTTGATCATGTCATCCCAGGCAGATACTGGATCCCCTTAGAATGACACCAGAAGCTTAGCCAATTGTTGAAGTCAATCATTTTGTCCTTGTAGTGTGGTATCATTCTGGGTGATGGCAGGATCCTACTCAGGGCTAGGGTCATACCTGCCTGGGCTACAAGATTGGAGAGCTCCTCCATGTCTCTTTTCATGTAGTCCAGGGAGTTATGTCTCAGGTCATTCACACCACCATGGACAATAACAGAGTCATATTTGTACTTGTTGTGGAGTGACCTGAGTGTGTGCTTTATGTGGCAGGCCCTGGCACCCGACAGGCAGCTGACAGTAAAGTACAGGTGTGTATACTTACCATAAATGTAGATGTTCGAGTGTATTCACTGTTGCAGTCATTACATTTGGGTAATCTGCTTGAAGTTTGCTCTCAGTCGGCCTGATTAACAAAGTCTTGGGCCCTGTGTCAGTTGCTGTCCCTTCTTCCATGACGTCAGGTCATCAAGGGTATAAAACATGCAGCCATCACCATTATATCAGTTTTTCTTGCCCCAGATGTCAGGTGCCCCCTAATGGGGAGCAAATAAACATAAATACACAAAGGTATACCTCCAACAAAAAGCAAATACACCAAAAAGGCTTTTAAGCATTGTAAAGGAAAGTAGAGGTATAGCCAGAAGAAGTTAGGGGGCTGGAGGGAGGGTAACCAGGACTGGAACAGTGAATACACTCGAACATCTACATTTATGGTATGTGTACACAACTGTACTATGTTCTTCATGTTTCACTGTTGCAGTCATTACATTTAGGTAGATTCCCAAAGCTATGGTTCATAGGCTGATAGGTTGGTACTAGGCTATCAGCCCTAGGGCCTATACAAGCCTAGCCATAACAATTCCCTGGCTATTTCTTCCCACACTATTTACTTCCCTGGACCCCTGGTGATCCCCGGGGTGAATTTCCTTTCTCCCATCCAATCATCAAGGTTCCTTTTGAAGAGGACCAAAGAGGCGCTCTGCTTGACATGTATGGGAAATCTATTCTAGAGTCTGGGGAGTCTCTGGGTCAGGAACCTATCCCTCCAGCATGTTTTGTTTATTGTGATGACAAGGTTTAGATCCCTGGAGCGTGTGGCTCTGAGGGACTGGGATTTCTTTAAGTGTAGCATGTCCAACAGCTCTGGGTTTGACATGGCCTTGTATGTTAAGCAGAGATCACCTCGGAGTAGATGATATGCGACGGAGTATAGCTGGAGTTTTTTAAGGTGGTCAGCATAGGGCATCTGCTTTAGGCCTGTGATTCTTTTAGTGAGGTATTTCTGCGGCCTTTCCAGTTGTTGCAGATGTCTTGAGAGGTACATACCAAATGGGGCGTTGTATTCTATAATGGGTCTAATGAGGGATGAGTACAGTGGGACAATGACCACCTTTTTTCTGGATGAAAAGCTCTTAGTGATGAGGTGTGCCACATAGAAGGATTTCCTGACTGTTGTGGCGATGTGGTTATTGAAGTTGAGACCACTGTCCACCTGTGTCCCTAAGTCCCTTATCATACTTTTGGTGTTTAGTGTACTGCCACCTATGTGGTAATTCACGGGTACATGTTTTTTCCCAAAGGGGATAACTATACATTTCTTGGCATTGAGCTTGAGCTCATGGCTCTGGTACCAAGCATATGTTTCTGTAAGGCCCTTTTGTAGAGTATCGACATCATTTGGGGATTCAATAATGCCTCCCAGTTTGCAGTCATCTGCGAACTTTGTTAGCCAGAGTCCCTTAGTGTTGGCCTGTACTTCAGAGAAGTAGATGCCAAACAAGAGAGGTAATAGGACAGAACCCTGAGGTACTACACTTGTCACTTGTCTGGAGCTGGATTTGGAGTCAGCTACTTTTACAGTGTGGGTTCTGTCAGTAAGCCAGTTGGCAACCCATCGAGTGATGTAGGAATTAATGCCCAGCTTAGTAAGTTTATCTATGATTCTAGAGTGGGGGATGGTGTCAAAGGCCTTGGTAAGGTCCAGATAGGCTGTGTGGACTGTTTTACCCTTGTCCACGGCTCTGGAGACTGACTCGAAGAAGTCAATCAGGTTCAGGAGACACGATCTGCCCTTCACGAATCCAAACTGGGTGGGGTCCAGTGTTTGAAGGTTGCCAATGTCTTTACTTATAAGTTCCATGATAATACGTTCCATGGCCTTGCAGATCAGGCTCGTCAGACTGATGGGGTGGCAGTTCCCGGGATCCAAGGTGGATCCCCCCTTGTGGAGTGGGATAACTGTAGCTGTGTGCCACTCAGTGGGCACGTAGCCTGAGGTGAGGGTATGATTAAACATGACACTTAGGTGGGAGGATGAGTTTATATAGCATTAGAGCCAGCTGTAAGGCCCTGCAAGACAGCAGTGGAAAAGCCAACTCTGGATTTAGAGAAAATTGGCAAATGATAATGCTTGGTGAAAATATGTACAGAACTCCAGGTAGCAGCTTCTAGGATGTCCCTGGTAGAAACACCTCTGAGAAAGGCTACAGAAGTAGATGCAGCCCTGGTGGAGTGAGATCTGATCCCCTGGGGAATAGGATTTTCATGGTGCTTATAGCAGAAATGAATGCAATGGCTTATCCATTTAGAAATGGTTTGTTTTGAAATAGCCTTCCCCTCTGCCCCTGCAGCAAATGCTACCAGCAGTTGTTCAGATTTTCTTCGAGGTTTAGTCCTGTCCAAGTAGAATCTAAGTTGTCTGTGCACATCCAAGGAATGTAGAATCCATCCCCCTTTGCTCTGTGGATTGGGAAAGAAGATTGGCAAATGAATGGACTGATTAAGAGCCACACTGGATACCACCTTGGACATGAAGGATGGATTGGTCCTGAGTGACACCCTGTCCGCATGAAAGATGATGAAAGGCTCCACTGCCATAAGGACCTGTAATTCAGATATCCTTCTAGCTGAAGTGATTGCTAAAAGGAAAGCTGTTTTCCAAGAAAGAAATTTTAAGTCTGCAGTAGCAGCTGGCTCGAAAGGAGGTAGAGTGAGTTTCTCCAATACAAAGTTAAGGTCCCAGTCTGGGGTTGGAGCTCTCCTGGGTGGTCTCAAATTTTTGGCCCCTCTGAGGTAGTGCTTGAACAGAGGATGAGAGAAGAGGGGAGGTTCTGTATTATAATGAGCTGAAATGGCTGAGGCGTGGATTTTAATGGAGGAAAAAGACAGGCCCTTGTGAAGCATCTCAGTTAAGTATTGCAAAACCTGAGGTAAATTGGGCGCTGCTGTGCTCATCCCTTGAGATTGGCTCCAGGCACAGAATCTTTTCCATTTTTCAGCATAAGATTTTCTAGTACTAGGCCTCCTTGCCTCTAAGATGACATCCATCACAGGTTTGCTGAGGGATGATAAGGGAGAGTTTAAGTAATTAGCCAGGCTGCAAGGTTCAATGTTGGAAGCTGAGGGTGCAATCTGGTTCTCCTGCTGAGACATCAGGGAAGGGGTCTGAGGCAGTTTCCATGAAGATAACTGTGACACACTGCGCAGGAGGGGGTACCAGTGTTGGCGTGGCCAGTCTGGAGTAATCAAAATCATCCTTGGTTTGTCCTGTTTGACTTTTAGTAGAACTTTGGAAAGGAGCAGCATCGGGGGGAAGGCGTAGGCTGATAGGTTTTTCCAGCTGAAGGACAGAGCATCCACTTTCCAGGCTTGTTTGTAGGGAGTCCTTGTGTAAAACTTGTCCAATTGGTAATTCTGAGGGGAGGCAAATAGGTCTATGTCTGGGCTTCCCCATTCACTTGTCAACATGTTGAAAATCCTTGGTTCCAGTTTCCACTCGTGTGGGTCCATGAGGTTCCTGCTTAGCTCGTCTGCCAGTGTATTTAATTTCCCTGGCTGGAATTGAGCTTGTAGGTGCACTTGGTAGCTCAAGGCTGTGTTCCACAGTGCCATGGCTAGTCTGCAGAGGGGGTAGGAATGTGTACCGCCCTGCTTTTTTATGTACCACATAACCGTGGTGTTGTCCGTCTTTACCATTAGTTGTCCTGGAAGAATGTAGTCCTTGAAGGCTGTCAGAGCATTCCGTACAGCTAACATTTCTTTTTGATTGATATGTAAGTGCATTTGACTTGGGTTTCATTTGCCCTGAATGCACTTCCCTGCCAGGTGAGCCCCCCATGCATAGTCTGATGCATCTGTTGTTAGGGTTTGGGTGGCAGGGGGTAGTGTGAATGGTAATCCCTTGTTTTGGTGGCAAGCCTCTGCCCACTAGAGGAACTCTAGGCGTAGGCAAGGTATGATAGGAATCATTGTTTGAAAAAAACAACAAGATAGGCAAACTGACACGACCACACTCCAGTTTATTGTTAGCGCTTTCATATATCAAATGCTTATACTTCTTCAGACAGTTTTTTACCCACATTTCCCTGTTTAAAAAGCATCACAAATACTTCAATCAGCCCATTTAGGACTCATTATTCAATTAAAACAAGTTATCTGTTACGTAACTTGTTAATATTTAAAAGTACTCCTGGGAAATACAAACATGTAACCTACTGAACATAGAATACGCTGCTCAACAAAAAGAGCATTATGTATATGCCACTTCCACGATAATTACCATCTCCACAATAACGAGAAAACGTGAAAATTAAAAACACACAAAAGAATAAGAGTTACATTTATAGCGTACATCCTAATATAAATTAAATCTCAAGAGGCCATACCTTATATATTTTAACTTATAAAAATCTCATCTGGCTAATGACTTTAGTTTTAATACACATTTGATTGAACATTTTTCATTGAGACCAGGATACGTATGTGCTTCAGTCTGCAATTGCAAAATAAGTTCCCGCTCTTCTAATTTGAGATTCCACGGACCCCCCCTGGCATTTCTGGGGACTTGGTCAACTACAGTAAATTGAAAAGAATGTGACTGAAAATTAATAATATGTTTAGCCAAGGCATTGGTAATAGTATTTGTATATACACAATATATGTGTTCATATATTCATTGTTTAAAAGGGCGTTCTGTTTTGCCCAAACAGAAGGCCGAACATTGATGACAAGTAGCTGGATATACCATGCCTTGGCTTTCACAATTAAACCAGCCTTTTATGGTATATTTCCTACCTCTAATAGAAACATGTGCCCCTACCTGAATATATTTGCAGTAGTGGCAGCGTCCACATTTGGTCATCCCCCAGTTGGATCTGGGATGCTTGCCAGGGGTTTCGAACAAGGTTTTCAAATTTGCCACTCTTCTGTATGTCACCAAAGGACCAGTACTCAAACTTTCCATGATGATTCGATCCTCTACCATAAAATTCCAGTTATTAACCAAAATTTTCCTCAAATTAAAGGCATCCATTAAGAATTGTGTTAGGAAAATGGTGACAAAATTATTTCCTACCGCCCTACTTGTAGCTGCACATCCTACTGGAGAAACAGGTAATAATGGAATTTCATCCATATCAATGAACCCTTTGGACAATAAAGGCTTAAAATGGCCAGTTTCCCTCTTAAGGCTTACTTCCTTAATTAAACCATCTATAAGGGAGCTTGGATAAGCAAGTTTTACAAACATATTTCTAAGATTTTCACATTCTTTAAGAAAATCCTCATTGCTAGAGATCATTCTCGAAGCCCTAACTAGCTGCCCCTTGACTACAGCTCTCTTCTGATAGAAGGGATGGCAACTTTCAAAATGCAAAAAATAATTAGAATATGTAGGCTTCCTGAAAATACGTGTAGCATATCTTTTGAAAGCTATGTCTTTCCAGAGCCATATGTCCAGAAAGCTAATGGTCTGTTCATCAAATTGGAAAGTAAACTCCAAAAAAATCAGTAAATGATGTCATGATCTCAACTAAACTACGTGCTTGTTCCTCATCCCTTCTAAAAGGAAGAACACATCATCCTGGTACCTCATGTACCAGACTACACTTTCCTTAAAGATGGAATGTTGGAAAAGATATGTTCGCTCCCAGACTGCCATGACAGCATTAGCAAAACTAGCACCACTGGGGGAGCCCATAGCAACCCCTGATTTTTGAAGATCGTATTTTTCCTTGAACATAAAAAAGTTATTTAACACCACCTCTAACAGTGCAATAACTAGATCAATATCTGCCCCTTCCATTTAAGTAAAAGAAAATCACAAACCCATTCCAGGCCTAAATCCTTGTTAATATTTAAAAGTACTCCTGGGAAATACAAACATGTAACCTACTGAACGTAGAATACCTGCTCAACAAAAAGAGCATTATGTATATGCCACTTCCATGATAATTACCATGTCCACAATAACGAGAAAACGTGAAAATTAAAAACACACAAAAGAATAAGGGTTACATTTACACACATCCTAATATATATTAATCCGCCCCATTATTGCTGGCCGTCAGTCTATTACTTATGCTTGTGCAAATGGGTTGATTCCAGACTCAAACCTTTGTTAAAATCTAAAGCACAAATCTGTAGGGACTCCTGGGCTTTTTTGGAAGGTCTTAACAAAATGGAATTTTACCTTTCTTATAATTTTTTGACTGTGGATATTAAAGATCTATACACAGTCATTCCCCAGGATTTAGGCCTCAAATGGGTTTGTGATTTTCTTTTACTTAAATAGAAGGGGAAGATATTGATCTAGTTATTGCACTGTTAGAGGTGGTGTTAAATACATTTTTTACATTCAAGGAAGAATACGATCTTCAAAAATCAGAGGTTGCTATGGGCTCCCCCTGTGGTGCTAGTTTTGCTAATGCTGTCATGGCATTCTGGGAGCGAACATATCTTTTCCAACATTCCATCTTTAAAGAAAGTGTAGTCTGGTACATGAGATACCAGGATAATATGTTCTTCCTTTTAAAGGGGGATGAGGAACAAGCACGTAGTTTAGTTGAGATCATGACATCATTTACTGATTTTTTGGAGTTTACTTTCCAATTTGATGAACAGGCCATTAGCTTTCTGGACATATGGCTCTGGAAAGACAGCTTTCAAAACATATGGTACAAGTATTTTCAGGAAGCTTACATATTCTAATTCTTTTTTGCATTTTGAAAGTTGCCATCCCTTCTATCAGATGAGAGCTAGTTAGGGCTTTGAAAATGATCTCTAGTAATGAGGATTTTCTTAAAGAATGTGAAAATCTTAGAAATATGTTTGTAAAACGTGCTTATAGGATGTGCAGCTACAAGTAGGGAGGTAGGAAATAATTTTGTCACCACTTTCCTAACACAATTCTCAATGGATGCCTTTAGTTTGGGGAAAATTTTGGTTAATAACTGGAATTTTATGGTAGAGGATCGAATCACCATGGAAAGTTTGGGTACTGGCCCTTTGGTGACATACAGAAGAGGGGCAAATTTGAAAACCTTGTTCGAAACCCCTGGCAAGCATCCCAGATCCAACTGGGGGATGGCCAAATGTGGACGCTGCCACTACTGCAAATATATTCAGGTAGGGACACATTTCTATTAGAGGTACGAAATATACCATAAAAGGCCGGTTTAATTGTGAAAGCCAAGGTATAATATATCTAGCTACATGTCATCAATGTTCGGCCTTCTATTTGGGCAAAACAGAACACCTTTTTAAACAACGAATATATTAACACTTATATTGTGTATCTAGAAATAATATTACCAAAGCCTTGGCTAAACGTATTATTGATTTTCAGTCACATTCTTTTCAATTTACTGTAGTTGACCAAGTCCCCAGAAATGCCAGAGGGGGTCTGTGGAATCTCAAATTAGAAGAGCGGGAACTTATTTTGCAATTGCAGACTGAAGCACATATGTATCCTGGTCTCAATGAAAAATGTTCAATCAAATGTTTTTTAAACTAAAGTCATTAGCCAGATGAGATTTTTATAAGTTAAAATATATAAGGTATGGCCTCTTGAGATTTAATTTATATTAGGATGTACGCTATAAATGTAACTCTTATTCTTTTGTGTGTTTTTAATTTTCACGTTTTCTCGTTATTGTGGAGATGGTAATTATCGTGGTTCATAGGTTAGTACTAAGCTAACTGCCCATGCGAGCCATTTTAAGCCTAGCCAATTATCCCTTGTGAGACTCAAACCCTGCACCTTGTGTTTGTAAGGCAAACACCTTAACCATTAGGCCACCCCCCAACCCTATTAGGCCACCCTTCCAACCATAATTACTTTGGTGACTCTTTCTTCTCCCAAATGTTTATGCTGAAAAGGTCTTTGAAAAGTACCTGTGTTTGAACTGTATCCACAGTGTGCCTTACTGGAGAGAACAGAAATGTACATGCACTATTGTAACTGTTTAAATGTGTATGTTTTAACAGAGGAAACTGGTGGGTTAACCTCAGTCCGGCACACTTTAGAAAAATATCTGAAATTAAATCACTTTATAGGCTAGGCCATAACAATGGTATCTAACTGGTTTCAATGCAGCCAGAGACACAAAGTCTATAGTAGAAAGCTTTCTGTACTGTCTTTAGGGGGAACTAATACACTACTCTGGAAGCATAGATATGTGCAGTTGACTTCCAGCACCTGCCAAAGATCTGAACAAAAGCCCTTGTGTGTGTAATTTTACAGTTAGGTGCTAAGTCCTGCCAGCTTCCAGCAATTGGGGGTTTTGCATGGGAAGTCAGATGACCAGAAATGATGTCATCCTGCAAGCTATCCCAGCAGTAATATTTTAGATATATATTAGAATATTAGATATTTTGAGAAGTCTCTTAGTGAGACTGGGCATTCTGTATTCTGACTTGGTCCTGACAACAAGAAGAACCATTCATCACATCATCTGTCTTGTTCTATTAAGTAAGTAGGGAATAGTAACTCTCTTAGATACAGGCAGGAATATAGTGAAGTTTAGTTTAGGTATTGTTTTTCTTTACTTGTCTGAGCCTGTCCTGCAATGTTATTTTAAATGTTTCATGTGAATTGAACTCAGATGTCACTGTGAATATATACTTAGTATTTTCTTGTTCTTTTATTATTTATTATTAAATATAGTTAAACCTTTTATTGTGGCTGATCTTTGTAAAGATATTTAAGTTTTCAGAGTGCTTACACATTTATTTGGTAACACTGTGTGGGCCACTCCTAATAACCTTGGTCTTGGTCAAACTACCATTTGTATTAGTATTAATATTACACATTAAAATTGGACACCCTTTGTTAAGGGACTTAAAGTAGCTGATGAGGGGTTCTGGTGGCAGTGGTAACTATCTTATAGTCTGGGCAGAAGGGGCATAGCTAGAAAACATGTGCCAGCCTTGCCCAGGTGTGTGGATGTGTAAAGCAAATCTCCAAGAGTGTGTGTGCCAGCTACTGGAGCAGGGACATGAAGCACTGGTTGGACAGAGAGAGTATTGGAGGACTTGACTTGGAACCCTGACCAAGGGTGGAAGTGGCATATACATAATGCTCTTTTTGTTGAGCAGCGTATTCTACGTTCAGTAGGTTACAGGTTTGTATTTCCCAGGAGTACTTTTAAATATTAACAAGTTACATAACAGATAACTTGTTTTAATTGAATAATGAGTCCTAAATGGGCTGATTGAAGTATTCATGATGCTTTTTAAACAGGGAAATGTGGGTAAAAAAAAACTGTCTGAAGAAGTATAAGCATTTGCTATATGAAAGCGCTAACAATAAACTGGAGTGTGGTCGTGTCAGTTTGCCTATCTTGTTGTTTTTTCACAGTTTGCAGTTGGTTCCATTTTGGTTTTTCCAGGAATCATTGTTTCTAGGCTGTGAGTATGTTGACTCCATAGGCTTTTTAGATACCACTGTAGTTTCCTCATATGCAGTCTTGCATATGGAATTAGAAGAATGCAGGAGGCCATGAACCCCAAGGCTTGCAGTATTTGCCTTGCAGATAGCATGTTTTTTGTGGCCACTTGTTTGAAATAGGTTATCAAATGAATTTGCTTTTCTGGCGTGAGGTAAACCATCTAGGAAGTTGTATTCAAGCTTGATCCCAGGAATGTAATTCGTTGACAGGGTACCAGTTGTGATTTCTTTTCGTTTATGGTGTACCCCAGACAAGTTAGAACCCTTTATACAAACGCCAGATGATTCAAAAGTATGCCCTGGCTTTCTGCCTGAATTAGACAATCGTCCAGGTATGGGTATATTTGAATACTTCTTTGCCTGCAAAATGCAATAACTGGAGCCAAGCACTTTGTGAATACCCTGGGCACGGTAGACAAGCCAAAGGGAAGTGCAGAGAACTAATAATGCGTGCAGCCTGCTTTGAAACGTAGGTACCTTCTGCAAGATTCCCTGATTGGGATGTGCAGGTATGCTTTTAAATCTAGTGTTGCCAACCAGGCATCTTTGCCTAGCATAGGAAGTAATTGGTAAAGAGTCAGCATCTTAAATTTTGGAATCTCTGGAAAGGTGTTTAGAGTAGACAGGTCCAGGATTGGACGCCATGATTTGTCTTTTCTGGGTACCAGGAAAAGTCTGGAGTAGAAACCTTGTCCCTTTAACTCTTCTGGTACCAGTTGAATAGCCCCCATGCTTAAGAGAGAAAGTACTTGTTTTTGAGCCTCTGCCCACTGATTTGGAGGCAGGTCCAGCCACCCATTTGGTGTTTGCAATGTGTGGAAATGAAATCTGTATCCCTGGGACACTATATTTAAAACCCATTTGTCCTGGGTTATGAGTTCCCAGTTCTTTACATGAAGAGCAATCTTTCCCCCCAAAAGGGTGGTCAGAAGATAAGTGCTTGGAAATTTTAAAAGGAAGTCATTGAGACTGTTTACAATAGGGGGTGTCTTGTTATTCCCAGATTTGGAAGTTGAGGCCCCCCACTGCTTAGTTCTGAGAGTCCCCTGGGACTCAAACCTGGGGTTTTTGCTGTGTCTGGGTTTGGCTTGAGAAGACCTGGAAGGGGCTGGAAAGGACCAATTCTTAGTAGGCCAGTGCCTACTAAATCTAGGAGGTTGCACTTGTAAAACATCTTTAACAGTTTGCATAGATTTAGCTTTATCTTCCATCTTTTTAAGAACTTCTTCAGCCTTGTTGCCAAACAGGCGGTCCTGATTTAAAGGAGCATCCAACAATTTAGCTTTCACATGATCAGGCAAAGATTGCTCCTTGAGCCAAGCATGCCTTCTGAGCACAGACCCAGTAACAGCAGCCCTGCAAGAGGCCCCTAAAGAATCAAAACCACATTGCAAAGTATGTTTTCCAACTTGTTCAGCAGAATGCATTAAGTCCTGTAAATCTTTATTTTCCACACAGTAAGGAATCAACACCATTTTCTGTTTAAGCAGTCCAATGACATGTTGCTGATATTTTAACATATGAAATTGGCAGTTTAAAGCTCTGATTGCCAAGGTTGCTGAAGTATAAATCTTTTTACCCCATCTATCCAGCACCCTGGAGTCTCTATCAGAAGGGGTAGGATTTTTAGCAGTAGAAGCCTTAATGCCCTTGGGCCCCTGAGAAATAGTCTCTGGATCTGCAATAGGATTTTTGAACAGGAACTTGTGGGACTCATGAACCCTGTAGTATCTGTCAGGTTTACTAGGAGCAGGAGGCAGGGAATCAGGGGCCAAACTGGATTCCGAGAACACATCATCAACAATGTCTAGGACAGGATGTATAGACAAAGGCCTATGCTGAGGTAGAAGAAGGAAATCCCTAAGCCTCTTTTTTGAATCAGAAAATTCCTGGCTTTCCCAGTGAAAATGGTCCCTTAAAGTATGTAAGGTTTCCCCAAAAGAAAAAATCCTTAGGAGGGGAAGCAGAGGGAATAGAATCCTCTGCATCAGAATCTTCATAAGTAGGTAATGACAAATCCAGGTCATCAGAAGAGGCAGAAGAAACAGAATCCTGATCAGAAGATTCATAATCAAGCTCAGCCCTAGGCCTCTGGGGGGGGGGGGGGTTTGACTACCCCTGATTAGAGTTATTAGATCTTCAGCCATTTTTATCACTTGTTTTTAGGCATAGGGGCCTGAGCATGTGCCCTGGGCGTCGTTTTTTTAGACATGGATCGAGATTTAGTCCTTAGTAATGATGGAGGCGTCGATTTACTATGCAAGTCCGGAGGCCTGAATACACCCTCAGAAGCTGGTGCCTGCACAGCGGCTCCGGACCCATCCAAGGTAGAGACATCCGCGGGTTCCATAGTTGAAGTACTTAGCAGCATACTGGACTCTGAATGGGTCTCAGTAGAGGCCTGCGAATCAGAAGTAGTGGGTATCAGGGGCTGCGAAAGCACCTCACTGAGTACCAGTGAACTGGCGACTGGCTTATGAGAAGTATTGTCAGCAGTTTTGGACCTCGGCGGCCTGTCTCTATCTTTATCTTTGCGTTTTTTTGGAATTCCAGTAGTCGTATGGCTAACCGACATTTCTGGATAATTAAACATATTTAGAGGTAAAAATATACAGACAATGGATAATGCGCTGATTAAATAAAGCACAAAACCGACAGCAAGATACGTCGTGGTCAGGGCCTAGGCAAGGAATACAGTACGGATGAAAATCTTTTATGAGGTATTTGCTTTCCACAAGTAATGCAATTATTAACTTTTACTGACATTGGAAAGGAGCAAGAAAAAGTTTCCTAAACGGGGTACTTAGCTTTAAGTTGAAGACTTCGGTTCTGAAAATCGAAAACGAAAATTTCAGGAGTCGGCCGACCGGCACTTGCGAACTGCTTCTGCTTCGGGCACCGCACGGCAAGAAAGACTGATGTAATGGCATCGGC